>NW_015374215.1:0-55619 GCF_001272555.1 Dufourea novaeangliae | reverse complement strand
TAATTCACGTCCTATAATACCCATATCCTCTGATCCTAATGATCTTACAGCGTTAACACCTGGACATTTCCTTATTGGTGATTCGTTAACCAATTTACCGGAGCATGATCTTTCTATATTGCCGTCTAACAGGTTGTCTCTTTGGCAACATATTCAACAATTAAAACAACATTTTTGGTCCAGATGGAGCAAAGATTATTTAAATGAATTACACATCAGGAGTAAGTGGCATTTGAATAAATCACATATTAAAACAGGAACCTTAGTATTGATTCAAGAAGATACTATTCCAACAATGCAATGGAACTTAGGTAGAATTATTTCTTTACATCCGGGAGAGGATAAAATTGTACGCGTTGCGACAGTTCGTACAGCGCATGGTGTTTATAAGCGTGCGGTTAATAAATTATCCCCATTGCCAATCGATGATTGCGAAAGTAGCGAATGACTATTTGTTATTATAATTTTGGGTTGTAACCAATGTTTGAATTGAGTTTTATTTCACATTTGTTTATTTTATATTCTGATACTTTTAATTAGTGGCTTCTTTATAACCGTTGGTGTGTATTAACTCGTATATTATATTAATAAGTTTGTATTATAGCATAGTATATTGGCGATTTATAACACTTTTGAAACAGTCTAATTGATAGTTTTAATATTAATTTGGATGTTAATATTATCTTAGTTTATTTTTACACATTTTTTACATAGCTATTAAACATTATATATGTTAGCGTCGATTCCTTTATGAAGGGAGATGCACGTGGCGTCGGCTTCTTGAGAGTAGATTGTATCGCCAATAGCCGAAACCTTAAACATAACATCGGGTGTTTAGGTTCTGTGGCGGCTCGAGTGGCGATACTTTGTTGATTCCTCGCGGCTTCGACGTCCGGGTATTGCGTGACGGCAAAGGGCCCGACGCCCTGTTGCCGGTCGCTAACGAAGCGCGTGCGATAAAAGATTTGGAATAAAGGATCTGGCCACGGAGTGGGGAGAGTCGGTGGACTCTCTGGCAAGAGGACTGTGTCAAGAGACACGGCACATACCCCAGAACCTCGAGAGAGATCGCAGTCAAATTATATACATTTTTCTTACATCAGAAGTGGGATACGTGAATCTGATTTTGCTCGTGTGGTTCCTGAGTTGTTCTTCACTTTTCGTATTATTCTTTTTCTCTTTTCTTATTTTGTTGCTGTGTCGTGAGTTAATAATTTTTCACAAGATGGATGGTGATAGTGTCGCTGTTAATGTTGAAGACATTGTTCGACAAGTATTAGAAAAGGTGGGTAGCAGGCCTACCTCAGTGACCGCGAGTGCTCCTGCCTCTACTTCTCACCCTTTATTGGAAGCCCTACCTGAATTCGGCGGAGGCGATTTGGGTGACGATGCAACCGCGTGGTGTGGCTTAGTGGAGGAAATAACAGCAGGTGTTAATGACCAGCAACGACTCTGTCTGGCTACGCACGCTTTGACCGGTGCGGCCAAAAGTTGGTACCAAGAATGGAAAGGCAGACCTCGTACCTGGGAGAAATTCAGAGACGATCTTTGCGCTGTCTTCGTTTCCGAGAAAAAACTGCATGAGCGGTTGCAACGAGCATTGGCGTACGACAGTAATAGTGCTGCCACGTATACTGAGTACGCGAGGACAAAGTTGGCATATTTGGACCAGACGCGAGTGGCTTTCAAACAGGAAGAGTTGGTTGAGCTGCTCATTGGGGCAATAGTAGATCAAAATGTGCGACAAGCCATGATGAATGGTCAATATAAGACCTTACTTGTCGGCATCTCACAGTTTGTTAAGGCATCGAAAGAGAAGAGTGCTGGAAGAGGGGAATTTAAGGAGCGGAACAAAAGACATCGTTCGTTCAGGAAACGTTGCTACGGGTGCGATGGTATTGGACACGTTATAGGAGAGTGTCCTAAAAGGCGAAGACCTGGGACTGGTGCAGATACGAAGAATCAGCCAGAGAGAAGAAGTGTTGTGACATGTTCCTATTGCACAAAAAAAGGACATGAAGAGTCCCAATGTTGGATTAAGCAGCGTGCTGTCCGTAATAAGGACGACAGGAAACCGAGGGTCAATACTTGTATTAAGAATAATTCTGATCAACTAACATCAATAAGTATTCGCGGTACCACGTTGCAGTGCTTATTAGATAGTGGGGCCGAATGCTCAATAATAAAGGAAAAAGTTGTGAGGAGGATCGGTAGCAGTATGACCATCATTTCGCGGTAGTGCAGGGATTGGGCGGACAGCAGCTGAAGACAATTGGATGTGTAAAAGAGACTGTTCAATTTCAAAATGTGGCAATTGAATTGGATCTTTTTGTGCAACCGGATGCATGTGTTGTGCAAGACGTCATCATTGGAAAAAATGCTTTGGAGCATGGCGATCTGAGGATGGTGACGGATGCGGCAGGTTCGAGACTGGAGCGTGTACCGGATGCACCTGTACAGGATAAATTGTCAAGTGAGCTGCAATGTCTCCCGGTTGCTGTCGTTGATGAGGAGGTGCGAAAACCCCTTCAGTCCCTACTGGAGCATTACCGGCACATTGTAACAACGGGTAACGCTGTACGTCAGGTAACAACTGGCGAAATGAGAATCGAGACGGAGGAGAATAAGGTAATAAATTATCGTCCTTACCGATTGGCGTATACCGAACGTGAGAGAGTTAGGAAAATAATTGATGATTTATTGCAAAATAATATAATTCAAGAAAGTGTATCTCCCTTCGCGAGCCCAGTAATTCTTGGAAAAAAGAAGGATGGGTCCGATAGATTGTGCGTAGATTTTCGAGCATTAAATAGGATCACAGTTAAAGATCGGTATCCATTACCGTTAATTGATGACCAACTCGATCAGTTAGGTAAAGGAAGGTATTTCGCAACTTTGGATATGGCATCTGGTTTCCACCAGATACCAATAGCTGCAGGTTCCATTCATAAGACTGCTTTTGTTACGCCTGATGGGCATTATGAATATTTGCGTATGCCGTTCGGTTTGTCGAATGCCCCGGCTGTGTTTCAACGGGCCATCAATGTAGCTTTGGGAAATTTACGTAATAAAACAGCTCTAGTCTATTTAGACGATATATTGATTCCATCACTAACGGTCGAGGAAGGTCTGGAGAAATTATATCAAGTGTTACATGCTCTGTGCAAAGCCGGATTTTCTCTAAATATCAAAAAATGTAGATTCTTCCAAAAGTCTATTGAATATTTGGGTCGAGAAATATCTGCCGACGGGATTCGTCCCGGCAGAGAGAAAGTTAAAGCGTTGCTTGAGTCGCCGGTTCCTACGAGTGTTAGACAGGTAAGGCAATTTATGGGGCTGGCTAGTTATTTCCGCAAATTCATACCGTCATTTTCTGTACGCACAGCTTCTATTACAAAGCTGACAAAGAATAATCAGGCTTGGGAATGGGGTAAAGAGCAAAGTGAGGCGAGACAATATATCTTGAATAAATTAAGCAGTAACCCATTATTGGTCATTTTTGATCCTAAGAGAGAAACTGAGCTGCATACCGATGCCAGTGCGATCGGTTATGGTGCCATTCTATTTCAAAGGGTGGAAGGAGATTTACGTGTTGTTGCTTACTTTAGTCGGCGCACAAGTCCTGAAGAGTCTCGGTACCATGCGTACGAACTGGAGACTCTAGCAATTGTTAATGCGCTAAAACATTTTCGAGTCTATTTGTTAGGAATCAAGTTTAAAATTGTAACAGACTGTAATGCTGTTAAAGCAACTAACAATAAGAAAGATTTAGTGCCACGTGTAGCAAGGTGGTGGATCTTCTTGCAAGATTATACGTTTGATCTTGAATATCGAAAGGGGAAATATGTGGAACATGTCGATTTTTTAAGCCGTAATCCGTGTCCTAATTACCGTATAAACGTAATATACGAGGGTTCGTGGCTCGAGGTTGCCCAAATGAATGATGTGGAAACAAAAAAATTAGTTGAAAGAATTGCTACAAAAGATTCAATTATTAGTGATTTTGAATTTAAGAATAATATACTGTGCAGGAAAATACTCAAGGAAAATGGTCGAACAATATATCGGAGTTTTGTTCCTAAAGGTTACAGGATAGGCTTGTTGAGAATATATCATGACGAAAATTTACATGTAGGGTATGATAAAACTTATGATAAGATAGCTCAAAAATACTGGTTTCCACGTATGAGAGATTTCGTTAAGAAATATATTAACCATTGCATAACTTGTTCGGTAAATAAACGTCATACCGGTCCTAAACAAGCTTATTTACATTCGATAGAAAAGAAACCATTTCCTTTTGACATGGTTCATTGCGATTGTGTAGGACCTTTTGAGGAATCGAAGGACGGTTATAAACACATTTTAATTATGGTAGATGCTTTTACAAAGTACGTTCAATTAATCCCATTAAGATCTTTGAGTGGGCCAGAAACGTTACATGCATTGCGGGAACGACTTTTGTTGTTTGGGACACCTCGCATTGTAGTTTTTGATCGAGGTACTAATTTTACATATAAACCTTTGGAGCAATTCTTGAAGAAACATGGTGTACATTTGCATCTTATAGCCACAGGGGCACCGAGAGCCAACGGACAAGCGGAGCGATATGTTGCGACTGTGACGAATTTGCTTATAGCTGAAATATCCAAACTTTCAGAATGGCCGAACAAGCTTGTAAAAATTCAGTCGTCACTGAACACGACCAGAGAGACTTCAGAAGAGTACGGGTTTTACGCCGACACGCTTGTTATTCGGAATAGAGCGTAGTGTGGGACCGGCAGTTCTTGCTGAGGCGGAATTGGAAGTTCCAGGGGACGAGATTGACGTCCATCGTGACAGATTAATTGCGTTTGAACGTTTAAAGAGGCATGCTGAAAAGCAAAACCAAGTATTCAATAGGAAACGTAGAAATAATGTTATATTTAAGGAGGGAGATACAGTTTTTGTACGTCCTAGTGACACACGTAGATCGAAACTAGCATCTAAATATATAGGACCTTTTACGATTATAAAATTGTTGGAGAATGACCGTTATGAAATCCTTGGTAAAAGTGGTAAGCCACAGGTAGCACCGAAGGATCGTTTACGGTTATGGAAGGGAGAATGGTCAGGCGATGATGATATTGTTCTGTCTGATGACTCGTGTTAGCGTCGAAATGTATATAATAATTAAGTATTTCGTTGTAGTTTCTGTCATACTTTCACTTTTCATTATTTTTAATTTCTTTTTGTATCTCGCAGTTTTACACGCAAGTAGAATAAATTGATTTGTTAACACGAAATATGTTGATTTGTGGATTATCCTGTAGTATTGGGTAAACGTTTTAATCATCTATGGAAAGACTGTCTTTGAGATAGAGATATTAAAGAGTTATGTGAAGTTCTTGGATTGATGAATGGCGACAAGGTGCGCAGTTGTACTGTATGGGATCGCAGATGTTACGATGTAAAGGGGCTTATAAAATGCCTAAGAGTAACAGCGATAAGGTGCGCAGTCAACTGTATGGGGTCGCAAGCATCACGGTTTATTTGGAAAATGTACTGGCCGCTGAGCTTTTATGAATATATTTGTGTATACTTAGCCTTTGAGCTGTTGTAGTTGTAGCGTTTGAGAGGGTGATATTAAAAAAAAATATGACAATCACGGACTCGACACAGCGCGATTGAATTGAGATTCAGGAAGGTGATGTCTAGAGATTGTGACGTTCACGGACTTGGGTAAAGTATAAATGTTCTGTATGAAATTGGAAGCATGTGTGCCTGTTGTTTATATGGACGCTTCTCGAGAGCGCGAAGCAGGTCAGATTGGCCATGTTAGCGTCGATTCCTTTATGAAGGGAGATGCACGTGGCGTCGGCTTCTTGAGAGGAGATTGTATCGCCAATAGCCGGAACCTTAAACATAACATCGGGTGTTTAGGTTCTGTGGCGGCTCGAGTGGCGATACTTTGTTGATTCCTCGCGGCTTCGACGTCCGGGTATTGCGTGACGGCAAAGGGCCCGACGCCCTGTTGCCGGTCGCTAACGAAGCGCGTGCGTTAAAAGATTTGGAATAAAGGATCTGGCCACGGAGTGGGGAGAGTCGGTGGACTCTCTGGCAAGAGGACTGTGTCAAGAGACACGGCACTTACCCCAGAACCTCGAGAGAGATCACAGTCAAATTATATACATTTTTCTTACATATATAGTTATATGTATATTTCTGAGATAGTTTAACTTTGATTTTTCTTTGAACGCATTCGTTCAAGGCGGGCGGCATGTTGAGACGAGCTGATGTTTAGGCCATCGTAATTTAAGAAATGTTATTTTGAGAGTCAACTGGTGCCTTTTGCTTAAATTTATTGTTTAGGACTCAAGTACGGCAGGAGACTTCCTGGGAAAGTTGTCCTGACCGTACCGTTATCGATGGCACTTAACGTAACGTAAACCTAGCCATGCATTGCGTAAGGCCCGGAGTTCGATATTGGGGAACAGGGGTCTTCTGTGTAGCCATCCTGGCGCTACCCTTGTTATTCCTTTGACTCCACGTTGTCTGGCGCATCCCCTCTTTTGGGTTTTGTAGGCGTTGCGTGGGCTGGGAAAGCGTCCTAGCATTTGCGTTGGCAGGGCCCAATGCCCCACTTTTTAGTTTCCTACGGGTTGAGCGAACTTTCCTGCTTCGTGAACGGGAGATTCATGTCAACCACCGGACGTATCAGTTCGATACGATTCTCTTGAACAGTTTATAATTGACACACTCATTTTATAATAAAGTTTTTAACCAGTTGCGCGGTGTGTATTCCTTTTATTTTCCTTTGGGCAACTTCAACGTACAATTGAAGTACGAGTGACATTTCGATAAATATTGTCGAGAACACTCACCCACAGGCAGTATGCTTGCTTGAGTTGGCTCACTCGTTTGAAACATTTTCACGGTATGTGTTCTTATTTTTTTTATTTTTCGCATCATTGCATTTTGTTTTTAATTTTTTGTTTATTTATTATACCTTAAAGATAATGAATTCAAATTTGCTAAGAAGGAGGGAAAACGAAAATGATGGCTATGCCACGCATGATAATTCATCGTACTCCGATAGTGATATTGAGATAAATAATAATTGTGCCAGAAGAAAGGCAATGAGCATTCCCAGTAAAAATGTACTTAGTACTTCCGAATCAGAAGAAGATTATGTCGTCGATGCTTTACGTCCATCGAGGTCTAATAACATGCAATGGGCTATGGAGAATGTAAACTTAAAATTTCACAAATTTAATGCCTCCAATGCCGGACTTCTGAGAGATGACATCAAATTCTCCTCTTCAGTATTAGATTATTTCGAAATACTTTTTTCATCCGAACTGGTGAACTTCATAGTAGATAAGACAAATAAATACTGGACACATAGAATAAATGATAACATACCTAATCACAACATTGAGACAACTGTTGATGAATTATACTCTTTCCTCGCATGCACGTTGCTAATGTTGCGAAACAAAAAATTACGACTTAGCGAGTATTGGTCTCGGGATAAACTTTTAAAAACAGATATTTTTACCGATATTATGTCTAGAGATAGGTATTTAACATTATTGAAAAAGTTATATTTTGTAGATCATAATGAAAAATCTTCTGACCGTTTACATAAAATCAGCGGTGTTTTCAGTAAACTTCAAAAATCATTTAAAGATTCATTTTCTCCATTTCAAAACTTATGCATAGACGAAAGTCTGTTATTATTTAAGGGTAGACTCTCATTTAAGCAATATATACCAGCCAAAAGAAGCCGATTTGGCATCAAAACATACGTACTATGCGACTGCAAAACAGGCTACGTACTGGATGTAAATATATACAGGGTGTCCCAAAAATGTCCTCCGACCCGGCAATGCGGCACTCGGGGGGTGAATTGGAACAACTTTTTCCTTAGCAAAAATTTAAACTGAGGCTTCGTTTACGAGATATTAACGAAAAACCGCGACCAATCAGAGCGCGAGTTTGCCAGCCGAGTTCCCGCGCTAGCGGTGGCTACGCGCTACGCTTGTACTACGATGCTCCGAACAAGTAGGTCACCATGCATCGCAGGAAACCGCGTATAATAATAGCAAATAAACAAGACGTAACAAATAAAATCATACTTTTTATCATCTGTCGTTTGTTATTTAAAGAGATTAATGAATGAAACGTAAATGTAGGCAAATTATGTTTAACGTAAAAAGACGAATGCACATTTACATTTTTGTAAATTCCTTTTTACAAATTTGTAAATATCCTTTTCAAATAACGTGTGAACGGAAAGGTAATGTAACAGAGAATGAACGAGAAGTGATCGTAATTCGGTATTGGTATAAAAATTCGTAGTTTAATAACGGTCAACAATGTTACTGATAATGAATAAGTTTCTTCAAAAAGCCCGAAGAAAAAGTTAGGTACAGAAACTTGCAGAATTATCGCCGGAAATAAGCCATAGCTTGCGTTAAATTAAGAAAATAATAATCAGCAATAAATTGATTAGAACTCACCCTTTCGGAAATTCACCTGCAGTTTGCAAACCTGTGTCACTAGGTCACTGAACCGATCCTGGTCATCGACGGCCGAAACGGTTTATGGCAGGGTATCGCCCAGTTCGCAGGTGATCGCAGGTATACCTCACCAGCCGAAGTTAAGGGTTGTAACGTCAAGTGCGTCCTGGTTATTCCACAGAATACGTACTCACTTCACTGCACGACCACTAACACTGATCACCCGACACAATCACTTAATGTATTTTTAATCCAACGTGTTGTTACTACGTTAGGAAAATTCGTGGCCCCGGAAAGGGCCGATTGTTTTCAATTTTTCAGATGTTTTACGTAACCAAACACTTGCACAGCAACACCCGCATATCCGTTATTGTGTACGTACCACCATAACATTGCGTAATACTCCCGTGAACTGAACATCTCTGTCGCCCGATTGCTAACCGACTGACAGAATTTTTCCTCTACCCCCAAGTAGTTTCCCATCGTTACATTGTGAGTTCACTCCCACCACGACAAGATTTAGGTAGAAAGAAACCAACGGTTCTAGGATAACACGTGCTTTGCAGAAGTGGAAGGAAAGGACCGTCGCGCAGTTTCTCCAAGGCGCCGTAGCCCGTTAATTTATTGCCAGGGTACCTACTCCTTCGAGATAGAAAACAGACATCACGTGCATCGGCTTAAAAATGTCCGAAATGAAGAGGACCATCAACGTATCCCTTGCTTCGAGTTGGAAAGTACAGTGTACATTGTCTATCTCGAGGAGCAGGGAAAAAAATTTACCGACACGTGTCAGTTGACGCTGCAAGGCCCTGGACGACCACCCTTGTAGAGGCCGGAGTGGAATTTTCGGTTATTTATGGCTTAAAATCTTCGGCCTCGTAGCAATCG
Organism: Dufourea novaeangliae; assembly: GCF_001272555.1. Lineage (NCBI taxonomy): Eukaryota > Metazoa > Arthropoda > Insecta > Hymenoptera > Halictidae > Dufourea > Dufourea novaeangliae. The sequence goes on along the minus strand of NW_015374215.1, from coordinate 46,227 downwards.
TGAACTCACAACAGAATTGACAATCGACAATTTTATTACAACTTTGTGAAATTGTAGTTCTCATGAAAACATTTCATACGTATTTTTTTTTTTAGTATTCCGTCAAATATCTCGGAAATTATTAGAAATATAAAAACCGTATTCGTTAAATTCTTTTCCGTAAAATAAGCCTATCGGTAGGGTGATGCGGTTCATATTAACGTAATAGTAACCCATTGAAGACAGCGGTGCGCCCCGGTTCAGGTAAAAGAATCGGGCGCTCCACTATTACAGTCGACTGATGGTATCGCTAACGCTCCAGACTATTTCAATAGATTAAAAGCTATATCAAAGTATCAATGATTTACGGAAAAGAGTTCAACGAAAGATTGTTTAAAGAAAGGGATTATTCTGGAATTCAATGATATAGCTACATTCAATATCAAAACAAACACAATATTGCAAATTGTACGGTTTTTATATTTCTAATAAATTCCGAGATATTTGACGGAATACTAAAAAAAAAAAGGCCGAAGAAATTGAGCCATAAAGAACCGAAAATTCCACTCCGGCCTCTACAAGGGTGGTCGGCCAGGGCCTCTTCATTTCGGACATTTTCAAGCCGATGCACGTGACGTCTGTTTTCTATCTCGAAGCAGTGGGTACCCTGGCAATAAATTAACGGGCTACGGCGCCTTGGAGAAACTGCGCGACGGTTCTTCCCTTGCACTTCTGCAAAGCACGTGTTATCCTAGAACCGTTGGTTTCGTTTTACCTAAATCTTGTCGTGGTGAGAGTGAACTCACAATGTAACGATGGGAAACTACTTGGGGGTAGAGGAAGCCCTTTCGGAAAAATTCTGTCAGTCGGTTAGCAATCGGGCGACAGAGATGTTCAGTTCACGGGAGTATTACGGAATCTTATGGTGGTACGTACACAATAACGGATATGCGGGTGTTGGTGTGCAAGTGTTTGGTTACGTAAAACATCTGAAAAATTGAAACCAATCGGCCCTTTCCGGGGATACGAATTTTCCTAACGTAGTAACAACACGTTGGATTAAAAATACATTAAGTGATTGTGTCGGGTGATCAGTGTTAGTGCAGTGCAGTGAAGTGAATACATATTCGATGGATTAACCCGGCGGCACTTGACGTTGCAACTCTTAACGTCGGCTGGTGTCGCATACCTGCGATCACCAGTGGCATGGACTCTACCCTGCCATAAACCATTTCGTCCGTCGATGCCCAGGCTCGGTACACTGACCTACTGACGCAGGTTTCTACGCTGCAGGTGAATTTCCGTAAGGGTGAGTTCTATTCAGTTTATTGGTCATTATTGTTTTATTAATTTCACCGAACTACAATCACTTCTCGTTTATTCTTTGTTACATTACCTTTTCGTTCACACGTTATTTGAAAAGGAAATTTACAAATTCGTAAAAAGGAATTTACAAAAATGTAAATGTGCATTCGTCTTTTTACGTTACACATAATTTGCCTACATTTACGTTTCATTCATTAATCTCTTTAAATAACAAACGACAGATGATAAAAAGTATGATTTTATTTGTTACGTCTTGTTTATTTGCTATTATTATACGCGGTTTCCTGCGATGCATGGTGACCTACTTGTTCGGAGTTTCGTAGTACAAGCGTAGCGCGTAGCCACCGCTAGCGCGGGAACTCGGCTGGCAAACTCGCGCTCTGATTGGTCGCGGTTTTTCGTTAATATCTCGTAAACGAAGCCTCAGTTTAAATTTTGGCTAAGGAAAAAGTTGTTCCAATTCACCCCCCGAGTGCCACATTTCCGGGTCGGAGGACATTTTTGGGACACCCTGTATGCAGGTAGCGAAACACGCATAACAGAGGACACACCAGAAATTGGCAAAACAGGAAACATCGTTTTGATGCTTTTGAAACCTTATTTGGGAAAAGGCCACACGTTGTATGTGGACAATTATTACAGCAGTCCTGCATTTTTTAATTTATTGCATATAAATGCAACAAATGCTTGCGGCACTGTGAAACAAAGGAGAAAAGGAATGCCTTTATTGAATAAAAAATTAAACATAGGCGAGGTTGAGTTTCGAACAACTAATAATTTGCTGGCTCTTAAATGGCGTGACAAAAAAGACGTTTTTATGTTATCCACTTTCCACACTAATGAATTAATAAGTACAGAAAAGAGAAATTATAAAACTCACGAATTTATACGCAAAGGCGCTGTCGACAAATGCGATATGGTTATTAGTTCCATACAATCCATTAGAAAATCAATAAAGTGGTGTAAAAAGTACTTTTTTCATTTATTAGATATTGCCGTGTGGAATGCATATTGCTTGTACAAATAGAAAACGCACAAAAATATTTTTATTGCTGCTTTGCACCTCAAATTGATCCGACAAATTTTAGGAAAATATCGTAAAGAGAATTTGAGACAAAACGGTCCGAGATCTGAAGATAAATATCCCTTTAGACTGACCGATATACACTTCCCGGCGATTTATACTAGTACGAGCACAAAACGAAAAAGCGGATTAAGAAAGTGTACTGCCTGTTCTAAAAATGGTGTGCAAAGACAAACGCATTATTAATGTAAGATATGCGACGTAGGACTTTGTGTATGCCCGTGTTTTGAAACGTTTCATACGAAATTACATTATTAAGTTATATTTTCTGATGGCATTATGCGATAATTGAAAACAATATATTGTTATGTGATAATTTTTTATTTAATAATTTGTTAAGCCTTTCCTTTCTACGAGCGACTACAGTCACTCTGCATAATATGCAGCGGTATTGAACGTACAGCAGGCGATTTTAGTTCTTCCGCAAGTGCACACTTGTGGCGCGGCGGCCCGTTCCGCGGGAGTACCGCGCCGTTGAATCCGTCCGTAGCGAAAGGGTTAATAAATCTCAAGCAGAATTAGATGGTTTAGAGGATGGTCATTTACTATGAGAGCGGATAGGTCTAAAAACAACATATACTACATGTAAAGCTTACGCGTTAGACATTATAGACAATGCCACGGTTTCCCACCCTAGAGGCACAGTAGCTATCGATTCGCGAAATACACAAGGTACACCGCATTCACATACAGAGTCCCTTGAAAGTGAAGTTACGCTTCCTAAAATTAATTTACCAACCTTCGCTGGGTCATACGAAGACTGGCCATGATTTGCAGATCAATTTCGTTCTACGGTACATGACAAGCCACGTATTGACGATGGTAAAAAATTAATGTACCTTCGATCTTGCATAAAACATGAAGCCACTGAAGCAATCGAATCTTTACGCCATGCAGCAATCAATTATACAGTTGCATGGGAAATTTTAGAAAAACGGTACAATGAACCCCAAATAATCGTCGCCAATCGTTTAAAATTCTTGTTTGATATGCCGCAAACACAGCGACCATCATATCAAGACCTTCGATCTCTTTTAAACGGAATACAAACACACTATCGTGCACTGCAAGCGCTCAAACAGCCGACTGTCGATACCATTCTCGTATACTTGTTCACATCTAAACTCGACGGTGAAACTAAACTCAAATGGAAAGAACATACGCGAACCACAAATTTCCCAACAGTTGAAGAACTATTTGATTTTTTGAACGATCTATGCAAAGTTCTTGAACCGGTAGGATACACGTACAACACGTCAGCTAAAATCACATCTCCGGCATACAACACGCGTAGCAGAAACTCGCCTCCTATTAACAAAAGAATCCCAGGTCGCGAACTGCGTTCAAACATACAACAAACATTTGTAACGCAATCTCGTATAACATGCAACTTCTGTAGGGGATTACACTTTTCACAAAATTGTGAGAAATTCACATCACTATCTGTTTCGGAAAGATCGAATTTAGTCAAAGAAAAACGCCTTTGTTTCAATTGCCTATGACGGAACCATTCCGCTAACGAATGTCAAGCAACTACCTGTAAGCATTGTCATAAACGGTACCATTCATTGCTCCACATTGAGGCAAATAACTCTGATCATCCGGTTCAGACGAATTTTACATGTCTCGCTACTATGACTATGCCAAATGTTACTTTGTCCACTGCAATTGTCGATATTTTAGACAACCATGGAAAAGCGCACTCGTGTAGGATGCTATTAGATTCTTGTTCTCAAGCTCACTTTCTCAGTGAACGAATGTGTAATCGTTTAGGAATAAAATCACATAGAATCTCAATCCCTCTGAGTGGCACGAATCAAATGAAATCTCAAATTGATCGTGCTACAAATGCAACCATAAAATCGCGTCATAGTCACGACGAGGTCAAATTAACGTTTTTAATTGTAAAAGAAATATCGCAGCCAGTACCTTCAGAATCTTTAGATCGTAATAAGATTCAAATCCCAGCTGGTATCCGATTAGCAGATCCCAGTTTCGATCAATGTGCAGAAATCGATGGACTCGTTGGAGCTAAAATATTTTGGGATCTTATACATGCCGGTAAAATAATTTTAGCTGAAGAGGAAATAAAACTCCGTAAAACCGAATTAGGTTGGATAGTAACAGGAGAAATCATTGGAAAGGGACAATCTCGCAATACAATTTGCAATCTCACTTTGAGATCATTAAACGACGATATTCAAAAGTTTTGGAATATCGAAGAGTACCCCTCAACGAGAATGCTTTCTCCAGAGGAACGCGCGTGTGAACAGCATTGCGTCGCACACACTACACGTAACTCAACTGGACGATATATCGTCAAACTTCCATTTAAAGACACACATCACAACTTAGGCGATACGTATCAAATGGCATTAAAACGCTTTCTTTCATTGGAACGGTCTTTAAGTAAAGATAATAGTCAACAACGTCAATATCACGAATTTTTGCAAGAATACAAACGATTTGGTCATATGACACAAGTTTCAAACAACCAGAACGGTGGCTGTTAGCTCCCGCATCATCCAGTGATTAAAATGGATAGCATTACCACAAAAATACGGGTCGTATTTGATGCATCTGCGCGTTCATCCTCAGGCATTTCCTTAAACGATACACTTATGGTCGGTCCTACTATCCAAGACGAGTTGTTCTCTATTATAATGCGATTTAGAATACAGTCAACCCTCCTATAACGCGGTACTCTCAGAACGCGGTTTCCATATAACGCGGAGCTGAAAATGCGACAGCCCTCCTATAACGCGGTACTCTCAGAACGCAGTTTCCATATAACGCGAAGCTGAAAATGCGACAGCCCTCCTATAACACGATACTCTTACAGCGCGGTTTCCGTCAACAGCATCCCATAAGTTCCTTCCGCGTAGCCTAAGAATGTTTAGCCTATGTTTAGTTCGTTAGGGCCTATTTGAATTATAAGGGAACAGATGGCGCCAGTTTCATGTAGGTCCAGGCAGTCGGATCGCGACATAGTAACTAGATATGTTTATATAAAGATTATCTCCGGCTTATCTGATAGCCGTCTACGACATCGGTTTTAGTCTTCTCAGAGCTCTTTCACAGTGTACACGTTTTGTTGGTGACCAAGTCTTTCTAAAAATTTTTCTGCACCGTCCGTTCGTTCAGCTTTTTGCTGCTTAATTTGTGGTTTATAATTGGACAACATTACACAATACTGTAAGTAATATTCTTCATTTGTTCTAATATAATAATAATAAAGTAATTATTAACCCTAGATTTGCATCATGTCAAACACGAAAGAAACAAGGAAAGGGTTAAAAAGAAAGTTTATATCTCTTGAAGATAAAATCGAAATTCTAAATCGTTTAGAAGGTGGGGAAAATCTATCGTCGGTTGCAAAATCAACCAAGTTGAATGAATCTACAATTCGAACCCTAAAGAAAAATGCAGACAATATAAGGAAAACTGTGGCAGATGGCTGTCCGTTAGGTGCGAAACGTGTCACTCGCACACGAAATTCTAATATGGTTAAAATGGAACGGGCGTTAATGATCTGGTTGGAAGACTGTATAGCCAAAAAGATTCCTATCAGTGGAAATCTTATCAAGCAGAAAGCACTTAAAATCTATGAACATTTAAGGAATATTGGGCATTCTTCTGCAGAGCTAGAAAATCATTCGTTTGTCGCGAGTAAAGGGTGGTTTGAAAAACTAAAAAAAAGGTACTCATTACACAATATTAAGTTTCAAGGAGAACAGGCCTCAGCAGATGCTGAGGCTGCCGAGAATTATAAGCTGGAATTAGCTAGAATTATCAATGAAGGAGGCTATTCACCTCATCAGATTTTTAACGCCGATGAGACGGCATTATATTGGAAAAAACTACCATCTAGGACCTTCATTTTGAAAAATCAAAGGCGTGCTCAGGGGTTTAAACCTTCAAAAGAACGTGTCACCCTTCATATGTGCAGCAATCTATCAGGGAGCCTGATGATAAAACCTATGATAATAAATCGTTCTTCAACTCCCCGTGTTATGAAAAACATTAATAAGACCGAATTGCCTGTATTCTGGCGATCTAATAAGAAAGCTTGGATGACCCAAGATTTATTTAAGGATTGGTTTTATAATTGTTTTATCCCGGCAGTGGAAACCCATACGATGGAAAAAAATTTGTATTTCAAAGTTTTATTGGTTCTTGATAACGCTGGTTGCCACAACATACAACTGGATCATCCAAATGTAAAAATTGTCTTCCTTCCTCCTAACTGCACGTCATTAATACAACCTTTGGACCAAGGAGTCATTCAAACTTTAAAAATGTATTACACACGCCAAGTTTTCCAAACCATTTTCGACAGATTAGAAAGTAGTGAAAATAAAACCCTTACTCAAGTTTGGATGGAATTTTCTATTTTAGATTGTATTAGAACCGTGTCATCGGCTTGCGCGGAAATTAAACCATCAACGCTTAATGCGTGTTGGAAACCCCTTTTACCTGAAATGGTTCAAACAATACAAGATGATTCTACAATTTCACTCCCAGTTACAGAAATAGTAAACATTGCTTCTCGTTTAGGCGATGAAGAATTTACAACAAACCATCAGGATGTAAGAGAACTCGTACTCGGGGAAGAAACTTTAGATGAGGATGAACTGATGGATTTAATTGATGCACCCACCTCAAATCCATTGGTAAACGAAAATAAGGAAAACGAATGGGTGCCAAATGTCGATTTACAAGATGTGAAAAAAGGGCTAAATTTGGCTAAAGAATTAGAACTCCATTTCATTCAAACTGATCATTCAACGGTGCGTAGCGCAAAGTTTAAAAGAGAGTTAAGAAATTGCTTAGCTCCCTATAGAGAGGTTTTAGTGGAGTTAGAAAAAAAAGCTACAATCGAAAACCAATGTGAAGATGAGCCAAGTGAGGAAGACATTTTGCCTATTAAAAGAAGACGAGTTAGGCGACTCATATTATCTGACAGCGAGGATGAGTGTTGAAAGATTAAATTTTACAAAAGTCTTTCTTGTTTTTGTTGGAAAACAGTTTTTCAGTTTAGTTTTGGTATCATTTCTTTATATAAACTCTTCAATTCAATAAAAATAATTTATAATTTATCTTGTCCTTATTGGTCTCCATATAACGCGGTACGAATAATGTGATTTGTATTAATTCTGCGTTTCTTATAGCGCGGTTTCCATACAACGCGGTAGACGGTTTCCATAGAACGCGCTACGAATTAGCCTGGTTTGTACGGTTAAATCCGAGTTTCTTATAGCGCGGTTTCCATATAACGCGGTACGCACTCACCGCGTTATAGGAGGGTTGACTGTACATAAGTACGTATTAACTGCAGACATCACAAAAATGTACCGACAAATCGAACTACACCCTGATGACCGAAAATACCACAAAATTCTTTGGCGTGAAAACACAAATGATCCTATTCAAGTCTACCAATTAAATACAGTTACATACGGCACGGCATCAGCACCATACCTCGCGATTCGTACCTTGCAACAATTAGCTCAGGATGAAGGTCATAATTACTCAGTAGGCGCGAAAAGCATTTGTAAGGACTTTTATGTCGACGATTTGCTCGCCGGTGAGGAATCTATAGAAAAGGCCATAAAGTTACGGGACGAACTCATCGACTTGACCGCGAAAGGAGGGTTCGAACTTCGACAATGGGTCTCCAACGAACCCCGGCTAATAAACTCGCTTAAAAATCCGAACAACACCGACCATATAGCTTTAGATACTGCGGACTCAAAGAAAACCTTAGATTTATATTGGAAGCCTACAATGGATACATTAGGTTACTCATTGAAACAAACAATACCACCCGGAAAAGTAACAAAAAGGACGGTCCTTTCTAAAATCGCACAACTATTTGACCCGCTTGGTTTATTAGGTCCAATAATCGTACAAGCCAAGCTAATAATGCAGGACTTATGGAAATCCCAAATAGATTTGGACGAAGCCGTACCGATCGGCATTCACACCACATGGCTGGCCTTTCAGGCACAATTAAAAGAAATTCAACATATTCATATTCCTAGACGCGTGATAGCTGATAAATGTAAAACTTCACAATTGCATGGTTTTTGCGATGCTAGTGAACGAGCCTACGGAGCTTGTATATATCTCCGCAGTACAGATTCTTCACAGCATCATAGTACCCATTTACTTTGCTCCAAATCTCGTGTAGCTCCATTAAAAACACAAACATTACCAAGGTTAGAATTATGTGCTGCTATACTATTAATTAAGTTGTATAATATAGTCGTAAGATCTCTTAATATCACTTTCCAAAATATCACATTCTGGTCAGACTCTACGATAGTGCTTCATTGGATTAATACAGCTCCATACACACTTAAACCTTTCATTGCGAATCGGGTAACTGGAATCCAGCAAAGCAGTACGTATAAACAATGGCGCCATGTACCATCAGAACACAATGCCGCGGACTACTTGTCACGAGGAATAAATCCCGCTGAAATTAAGACTCATCCAAGTTGGTATCACGGCCCACACTGGTTATCTCAGTCAGAAGACACCTGGCCGTATAATGAAATACAGCCAATAGAGATTCCCGAAAAACGCAAAATAGTAGTTTTAAAAAACACAGTAGCTACAGAGTTTCAGTTGCTTGATAAATTCTCATCGTTCACGGTCCTCAAACGGATTGTCGCGTATTGCTTCAGATTCGCAAACAATACTCGGCACCAAGAAAAAACCACTGGCCCTCTCACTACAGACGAATTAACAAAAGCTACTGTTCGGATAATAGCACTCGTACAAAAAGCTGCATTTTCCGAGGAAACCAAAGAATTAAAAAAAACATCACCAGTTCGTAGCTGGCGGTAGATTATCACATGCAGAGTTACCATACGAAATAAAACACCCCGCAATTCTACCACAACAACATCACGTCACAAACTTAATTATTCGGGATGCACACATTAGACACGGGCATAGCGGAACGCAGAACACATTGAACGCGATAAGACAGTTATTTTGGCCAATTAACAGCAAAGTCGCGGTAAAATCTATCATTAGAAAATGCTATAACTTGCCATAAAATGGCACCCGCAACGCCACAGTATCCCATAGGACAACTTCCAAAACACAGAGTGACATTCACTCGACCATTTTTAATGACTGGCGTTGATTACTGTGGGCCATTTTATATAAAAGAAAAGAAACATCGCAATACTAAGAAAATCAAAACCTATGCAGCTATTTTCGTTTGCTTCAGCACTAAGGCTGTACACGTAGAACTTGTAAGCGATCTGACGTCTGAAGCTTTCCTCGCAGCACTAAAAAGGTTTTTTGCACGACGCGGGAAGTGTAGCGACATATACAGCGATAACGCAACGACATTCACGGGAGCAAACCGCGAATTAGAACAAATTCACACGCTATTAACCATCGAGAAAAATACTCAAATACACAATTACCTTGGAACCAATAGCATTCAATGGCACTTCATTCCGCCACGCGCACCAAATTTTGGTGGCTTATGGGAAGCTGCGGTAAAATCATTCAAACACCATCTTCTTCGCATAATGGGAAACACGCTATTCACGTATGAAGAGTTGTCTACGTGCTTGATAGAAATAGAGGCAATCCTGAACTCACGACCTTTAACCCCGTTATCCACAGATCCTAACGACCTTAATCCGTTAACACCTGGTCATTTCCTAATAGGTGACTCATTAACAAGCACCCCCGAGTGCGATCTTACCGTTTTGAAAGCAGGTCGACTATCATCGTGGCAGCATATACAGTAAATCAGACAACATTTTTCGAGCAGATGGTATACGGAATACCTCAATAAAGTAACGGTGCAGAAAAAATGGCATCATGAAACCACTACCAACATAAAAAAAGGCATGCTGGTTATTTTAAAAGAAGATAACACACCTCCACTTCACTGGCCCATGGGACGCATAGTCGCTACTCACCCAGGAGACGATGGAATCATTCGCGTCGTTACGGTAAAAACAATTCACGGTGAATACAAACGCAGTTTTAAAAAGATAGCTCCATTGCCAATCGAGTACCCAAACGACACGTAAACCCAATGGGAATTTCACTAGTATACGCTGTATATACGATATAACTGCCGCAAAACAAGACATAATCTGTACATACCACGCTTAGTCATAGAAGACATTCTAGTCAGATAATGTATTTAAAAAAATCAGATTATTTATCTATATAGTAGTAGCTAGTAATTAGTTAAATTTACTGTAAGATAAACACAAAAATCAAAAGAAGAAAAAACAGATACATGTATTATAATAGGATTAATGTTGGGTTAAGCAGTGTAACTTAATATTAGTTTTTTGAACGCGATCGTTCAAGAGGGGCCGGTTTGTTGAGCGTTAGATTGTAAAAAGCAATTTAGGCTTAGGAAACCGGAGGCGCGTTTATGACCAGTGCACCCTAGCAAAACAATACAGCGATCGAGGCACGCGGGCCCATTGTAACTCGTCATTACCTTTACTAGCGGTCAATGGTCATAACCTGGGATTTTTGGGACAGCTGGCGAACACGTGTTTCTTTCTCACCTGTAAATACCCCAATTACATCGGTTTCGCCAGTTAATGTCCAGGAATCCCAGGACACCCTTAGAAAAGGAGAAAAAATGACAATCCGTCTTTTTCTACCTTCGCACCAAATTTCGCCACACCCACACCAACAGACACGACCAATCACACTCAAACACACCCTCTCCAATACACACTGCATTCAATATATAAAGACAGAACTTAGACAGACAAAAAAAAAAAGAATTGACACAATAGCCAACACGGTCATATCACAGTATAAGAACTCGATATACTTTACATCTTGTAAAATAAAGAACTCATTAGTACAGCACATATATTCAATATTTCGTTATCTCTTCGATCCTCCGCTACGAGTATTAGTTTACGATCGTCACTTTGCGTCGCAACAAGCTTTACCTGCCATTATTGACCGATAATGACATTAGTCCAATTACTATTCGTCTCATTTGTTTCGTATTTTTCTTTTTTCATAGCTTAGAGTGTGGTAGACATATGGTAGTGAGAAAAACCACAGTTAAGGATAATGGAACAGAAAATATATTGCCAACTTTATATATCTACGTATGTTAAATACAAAATGTTATTTTCGAGAAATGAAAAAAGAATACATACAACATAAATCAATATAACGAATCCGTTGCACTAGAAAGAGGGAACGGGTTCATTTTCAGATGAATTCATACATATGGGTATATAATTCCATGCCAAGCAGATCACATTTGTACACGATGTTCAGGATTTTGGTCAAATTAAAATATAGTCCATGTGAAAATAGAAGGTGCTTAGGTTATAATTTTGTTGATTTTGAAATTGTTTAAAAGATGCCCACCCTGAAATTTTGCAATTATCACCGATTATTACGAAAACTAGCTTCACAAAAGAATATTTATCTGTGCAACTATTAAAGATACGAACTTGATCTTTATTTCATTTTACGTTCCACATAATTTGCCTACATTTACGTTTCATTCATTAATCTCTTTAAATAACAAACAGCTGTTAGAAATTCAAAGTATACGAACGACCGAGGTAGGCCATGTGCAGTTTGTCAGCGCGCTTCCCCCGTTATTCGAGGGAAAGTTGACCTGAGGCTAAAGTGCTTTAGGCAATAAAGAGGCCATGGCGACGTAGGCGTCCTTAGGGCTTACGAAAAGTCAAGAAGGACGCACGCACTCTTCTATTGCTGGTAGTCGAGATTACACGTACCTATCGGTTTGAGAATAAAACTTTGGTTATTGACACGCCCGTGAGTTTTATTGGATATTCCTATCCGATACTCCATCGCTTACAGAATCAGAAGTGGGATAACCGCGTGTAATCAGTGCACATTTTAAAACGATACGCGTGTACAACGTGCAGAAACAATAAGTGTTCAGTGCCGTGTACGGACAATTGAACGGCATCGTTGAACTATAAAGTGTGCATTTAGTGTTAAGACAAATAGTAATTATAAACTGTGAATTTAGTTTTAGTGGTTCTTTATATATTAATAGTAGTGTATGTACTTTATAAGATACTTTAAACTATCGTAATTAAGTGGGACTATTAAAATACAGCATGAGTCGAGCATCGTGCAGCCGTGATATTCCGGAATCTGACGGTAAGGATCACGACACTATAGAATCGCGGGTTGGACGATTGGAAAACCTCATCACGGAATTTTTACGTCAATCGCGATCTCGTGCGCGATCATATCGTCGATCGAGGTCACGCTCGCGCTCGCGAAGCCCAGGAGTGTGTTCGTCGCGCGCACGATCAAGATCACGCAGCCCGCGAAGACGCAACTCGCACTCGCGTAGGGTGACTGATGATAGTAATAAATTACCGAATCGTTCAGAACGGAGTGCGGAGAGTGTGAATGCTCATAGTACTGTATCACGAGCAAAATCACCCGTACATGCACGTCCCGGGGATGAAAATCTTATACCCGTGTATGACCCGACCAAGGAAGATATTTCCATAGAAAACTGGGTACGTCATGTAGATGATTTGGCATCGCGATTCTTTTGGAACGATGTGAGTGTCATGCGTCTTATTACAACGAGATTGCGAGGTCATGTCCGCCAGTGGTACGACACTCATATGCGTAGCGCGACTATATATGGGCGGAAACGAGAGTTTACCTCGTCGCTTAATTTCGACGGACAATGCCATTTTCAAAATTGCTTCGGGAAGCGGATTTGTATGAAGCAAAGCCGGGGCAGTCGCTTGGCGATTATTGCTTCCAAAAATTAAATTTAATACGACGGTTGGATATCAGCGTGTCTGAGGAGAAAATGATCGACATGGTGGTATTTGGAATACCGGATGAGACCATAGCCAGGACGGTAAGATCGGCCGAACACACCGAATCTAATTACCTGTACGCGTACATGTGTACCATGGGAATTATGCCTGAAAAAGAAGAGAAGAAGCCGAAGAACGAGCGGATGGTTCCTGCACCGAAAGCTATTGTTAGAGGGAAGGTGCCGATCATCACGTGCTTCAATTGCGGCAAAATGGGACACATAGCAAAAGAATGCAGGAAGCCGAAGATAGAATGCAATTTTTGCAAAAGACTTGGACATAGGCGGGAGGATTGTCCGCAGAAAGAGGTAAATGTATTGCAAGATTTTAAGAATATTTCGAACATGTGCCAAATCCATATTCGTATTTGTTCGAGATTCTGTAGAAGTTTCGACGGGGGAGAGGATGACGGTTCCCGTTCCACGGCGCGAGCGGATCGCGTCGTACCGCGTGCTGACGCGTGTCACACCATCTATGCGTAACAAGCCTAATCGGCTAACTGTCGATGGCTGACAGGTGTAATGGATTCGCGCGTGGTGTCGCGCACCGTCTTCCGCTCCCGAACCGCCATGCTTTTGCCGAATTGTGCGAACTTCCTTCTTCTCGTACGGGCTATCGAACTGGACGGACGCGTGTCTGCTCCTCGGTCGTGCCGTCGAATAAGCCACGCGTGCTTTAGCTACTCGTTTGTGCTGCCGAGTTGGCCACGCGTGTTCGTTTAACTTCTCGTTTGTGCTGGCGAGCAAGTTATACCACACTTCCTTCTTCTCGTACGGGCTATCGAACTGGACGGACGTGTGTCTCTCCTCCGTCGTGCCGTCGAATAAGCCACGCGTGCTTTAGCCACTCGTTTGTGCTGGCGAGTTGGCCACGCGTGTTCTTTTAACTTCTCGTTTGCGCGCAGGCTAGTACTAAGCCTTCACGAGGACACTGTGTTGTTAATCGGACGAACCGTAAAGGTAATAAAGCCCCGTCATGTAAGTGTGTACGAAAATTCAAACCTAACCTTACATCCTCGCTATTCATGACCACGTGTGCTCAATTCCGTTCCCGATCGGCACTTTAGCGAAGTGGGCTGCTACACTCCACCCACTTCTTGTAACGTTATTTTACTTGGCGATCTTTATTCGCAACAGTATTAATGGACATAAAGTAGCAAGCTTAGTAGATACTGGTAGTGCATGTACTGTAGTCCATTCATCTATTATAAAGAAATATTTTATTGAGACGAAGTTAGTAGAAGATACGATATTTAAAGGATTTGCTGGAAGATCAGTAATAATAAATCAGATAGCGCCAGTCACTGTAAAGATTCAAAATGTTATCGCGGACGTAAATTCTTTTATCGTTCCGGATGCATATATGGCATACGACGCGATACTTGGAAGAGATTTTCTTCAACAAGAACACGTTATAATGTTGAAACGAGGAAATCTACTAACGTTTAACGATACAAGAAATTACAAAAGACCGCGAGTAACTTCTGTAATGGATAATTACGTCATCGACGCGAATTTTAATTTAAATTTGGGAAAACTCGGAAAGAAGGAACGAGAATTATGCGTCGCGTTAATGGAGGAATTTCGGGATTGTATCTCATCATCGATGTAAGATCTCGGGAAAACAAATACTGTTTCAATGGAGATCAAGTGCCTTACGAACGAGCCGGTTGCGTATCACCCGTACCGTCTCGCGGAATCGGAAAAGAAGGTCGTACGCGATATAATAACGGATTTGTTGGATAACGGAATAATTGGAGAGTCTGAATCGCCATACGCTAGTCCAATTACGCTCGTAAAGAAGAAAACCGGCGATTGGAGGATGTGCGTGGACTACCGTAAATTGAACGCGATAACCATCAAAGATAAATATCCGTTGCCACTCATTGATGATCAAATCGACAAACTTGAAGGAAATCGGTATTTCACGGGTCTCGATTTAGCATCGGGTTATTATCAAGTTCCGGTCGCAGAAAATTCGATTGCAACAACAGCATTTATTACACCAGAGGGACATTACGAATTTTTGAGAATGCCTTTCGGTTTAACGAACGCGCCAGCTGTTTTTCACCGACTCATGCACAAAGTCCTTGGATCCTTGAAAGGGACAACAGCATTTCCTTACCTGGACGATATAATAATACCGTCAGGAACCGTCGAAGAAGGCATCGATAAATTACGAAAAGTTTTGGAGGCTCTCCGGACACATGGTTTAACGCTTAGGTTCGACAAATGTTCTTTTTTCAAGGAGAACATTGAATATTTGGGTCGAGAGATTAGTGAACAAGGAGTAAGACCGGGACAACAGAAAATAGACGCGGTCAGGGAAATGTTATCGCCTCAAAACGTAAAGCAGGTACGTCACTTCCTGGGATTGGCGAGTTACTTTAGGAAATTTATTAAAAACTTCGCCGCACGAGTAGAACCCTTAACACGTCTAACGCGAAAAAAAGTACAATGGCAATGGGGGTCAGATCAGAAAAATGCTTTTTGCCAAGTAAAAGAAAAATGAATAACTCGTCCAATTTTGCGCATTTTTGATCCTACGCGATCCACGGAATTACACACGGACGCGAGTTCCATAGGGGTTGGTGGAATGTTGTTACAACAACAAGAAGACGAAGAGATGGACCGATTGGACTTAACTGCATTAAGAGGAGATATAAGCAGGCACATTTCTGAAGAACAAAAAGCACAGAAAGAGCGGTATGACCGAACACGAAAAGAAGCTCGCAGGTATACCGCGGACGAGCTGGTATTGGTACAAATAACCAGTGAACCTGCGACAGGGAGTAGTCGGAAGTTGCTACCGAAATACAAAGGGCCATTCAGAATTCGAGCGGTGCTGCCGAATGACCGCTATGATATAGAAGATTTAAGGGAAGGTTCGAAACGATTACGAACAATCGTTGCGGCCGATAAGATAAAGCCGTGGATTTCAATCCAAGGGGATGACCATGAGAAATAATACGCGAAACACTTTTATATTGTTTTTATATGTAGTCTTTTCTTGTAATATAGGTTTAGAATATTGTACCATACGCGGCTGCTCAACTTAGTTGCCGAACTCTTCCGCGTATCTCAAACGTCGGGTTGTTGATGTTTGAGTGTATTGAAAAGTGGACTGTATAAATTTATTTATTAAACAATCAACTAGTGTGAACTATGGTTGTGAGTTACAGTATAACAAATTTGGTACAAGAATCTCTATGATTATCGGAGGTAATGTATTCTTGTTGACGGACAGTGTTGTTCTGCTTAGCAAACTAAGAAACGAAAAAGTCTCTCGGTGTACGTGGCGCTGGTGGTGTGTTGACGCGTAGGTGGGAAGCGCAGTGAATATATTCATTGGCTAATACAAGCTACAAGCCCTATGACTGGTGGAAAGTCCTTTTCTATTGTGCTCGACGGCAAGGTAACGTCGGTCCGCGCGGAGACCGGACTTCCGTCGCAGGTAATATTCGCCCACATGGCGAACACTCTTTGCCTGACTCGAGGCATAAAGGGTCATAAAGCAATTAAAGAAAGCCCGAATTTCGCAGTATGGAAATTAATGAAAAAGTCACGTAGCAAATCCTACTCTTGGTCTTAGCAGCTGCTAGAAAACCCCATAACGGTAAAATGACCATAACGGTATTTCTAAAAACTGTATACGCGACGCGACAAATATCAAGGTACATAGTAGGTAATATGGCAATCATACGTTAACTTGCTTTTAATTGAGTATGTTCACAGAAAGTAAAAGAGAAGCTGAAGGCATAAGACCAAGGCGAAAGAAAGAGTAGGAGAGAGAAAAATGGGCGTTTGCCCGACGACCGGGCAAATCCCATTGAGGAGGGGCAACGGTCTCCACACGAGACGAGGACGGCAGCAGCTGTCACCCACTGCGGTACCGACGGGAACTGCACCAGAGGAAGAAGGACGCAACGAGCGTCACGACGGTCATGATGTTTGCGTCAAAGATGCTGAGCATAGGTACAACGGTATCTTAGGCAATGACCACAGATAGGTGCAACGGCACCCTATCAAGGTCGACACCAAACCAGACGGACACAAAGTGTGTCTCAGGCAGGGCGGTGGCAAGTAAGAGATGCAAAGTGCATCTCCACAGATAAGGGATACGACGGTATCCGTAGTTGATCGTAAACGATACAACGGTATTGTGTTGCGACAACAAATAACCTCTTCAAAACAAAACTCAACTCTATTGTAAAGTCTGAGGACAGACCTGACGTCAGTATGGCCGAATGTTAGAAATTCAAAGTATACGAACGACCAAGGTAGGCCAAGTGCAGTTTGTCAGCGCGCTTCCCCCGTTATTCGAGGGAAAGTTGACCTGAGGCTAAAGTGCTTTAGGCAATAAAGAGGCCATGGCGACGTAGGCGTCCTTAGGGCTTACGAAAAGTCAAGAAGGACGCACTCTTGTATTGCTGGTAGTCGAGATTACACGTACCTATCGGTTTGAGAATAAAACTTTGGTTATTGACACGCCCGTGAGTTTTATTGGATGTTCCTATCCGATACTCCATCGCTTACACAGCAGATGATAAAAAGTATGATTTCATTTGTTACGTCTTTTTTATTTGCTATTATACGCAGTTTCCTGCGATGCATGCTGACCTACTTGTTTGGAGCTTCGTAGTACAAGCGTAGCGCGTAGCCACCGCTAGCGCGGGAACTCGACTGGCAAACTCGCGCTCTGATTGGTCGCAGTTTTTCGTTAATATCACGGTAACGAAGCCTCAGATTACATTGTTGCTAAGGAAAAAGTTGTTCCAATTCACCGTCCGAGTGCCCCATTTCCGGGTCGGAGGACATTTTTGGGACACCCTGTATATACACATTAATGCATTTGCAGATTAATTACAATTAAACATGGTAAAGCACATAACAGTAACATTATAAACTAATATATTGTTAAATACATAACATAATATATCTCAATGCAGTGCTTTAATACATTGATTATTAAGACGTACAGAAATATAATACAATTAATTCAGAAATTCAATAGGGAAAGTGTGTGTGTGTGTGTGTGTGGACATGCGGGGGTAGATATAAGAAAATAGAAACTGTAAGTGCGTAGGGTAAGCGTAGTTCTTAAGGAGCGAGTAAAGTAGGAGAAATTGTAACCCCTAGGGGAATCGATAAAGTTTATATAATTCAGAAATTCAGTATAACCTAATATGGCATAGAAACAAGTGTATACAGGTACAGGTAAATGCATAAAATGATATAATGCTATCTAACATTAAGAGATAAACTTAATGCAATCACTTTAATTAAAATATAACATAGTAAATGCAGCATGATCAATTCCATACACATTTGACAGAAATGAATTAGGAATCAAAAAACTGCTTATTGATCTACTAGCTTTTTTTCTTGCGGTTTCGCTCGGGTAGATTTCGGGATTTAATAAGATTATTTTCTTAACAAAATTTTTAAATTCAATTATAATTAAAGAAGTAAGCAGGACTTCTCCTTTTGTATATACATATATACAGATTAAACATTATTCACGTCCTGAGATTCATGGTATAATATTCCGAATAGGTGACTGACCGTACTTTAATGGTATCCAGTGCTCTTCTAATGACGATAAAAAATTCAAAACATTATTAACGAATAATTCGCGATACTTTATTTAACTGTGGTTAAAATAAAAAATCGCATTGCATAAATACATAAATAAGTAATTACATATACAATCAAATGTAAGATGTTTGCAGTCACTTTTCACAAGATATCACCAGCAACAAAATAATTTATAGTTTCTGTTGAGCGTTAAAAGTGTATAAAAGCAATTTAGGCTTAAGAAACCGGAGGCGCATCTATGACCAGTGCTCCCGATCAGAACAATACAGCGATCGAGGCACGCGGGCCCATTATAACTCTACTCTAACTTTACTAGTGGTCATCGGTCATAACCTGGGATTTTTGGGACAGCTGCTCACCACGTGTTTGTCACCTGCAAATACCATAATTATATCGGCCTCGACAGCTAATTTCCAGGAATCCCAGGACACCCTTAGAAAAGGAAGAAAAATGACAATCTGTCTCTTTCTACCAGCACGCCAAATTTCGCCACACCCACTCCAACAGCCACAACCAATCACACTCAAACACACCCTCTCCGATACTCACTGCATTCCATATAAAAAGACAGAACTCACACAGACCAGGGTTAGAACACATTCACAAGTCATTCACATCACTATAATATTATAACACGATATATTTTACATCTGGTAAAATAAAAACTCAGTACTACAGCACAAATATTCTATATTCGTTATCTCTTCGATCCTCCGCTCCGAGTATTAGTTTACTCTGAGAGCGCGACATATCCGAACGGTTGACTTTTTAACCGATCGTCACTTTGCGTCGCAACAGTTTCAAGGAATAAATTTTGTTTCAAACATCTAATACTATATCAGCATAGTAAAACAATGCACGAATGGCACCAAGTTCAATACTTAAAAGTAGTTTTTCATTATTTTCATGAATGCTTACAAGTTAGAATACTGCAAGAATACTAAGAATTTTTATACAAATGATGAGATATAAGTAAAATAAACAATTACTTTTACTTCAACGAAAAAGTAAAACTGTGATCAATTATCCCACCTGTTCCTTTATTGTTGCGAATGAAACTATGTACATAAGTAACACTGAAAATACTCCGATTTATGTCGGGTTTGGACTTATTTTCATCAGGCGAATCTTCTACATTTATTCATAACATTTTTAAGAAAGTACACTGAAAGGAGTAAAAGATAAAATTTTTATTCCTAGATGATTCGTTCTGTGTGTTAGATTGTATCTCGAGCGTCGGTCGTCGGCGGCTTATCTTATAAGGTATCAGATAACATCTTGCCTCGCCGAGGCCCGGCGTTCCTGCTTTTGACGGTAAATCGCCGCTTCGTCGCCAGCGTTTCTTACGCTGGCACTATGATGATTTCATCCGACTATCGAGCCGGTTCGAAACGGCTCGAGCTTTTCGTCTCAGGCTCGGCTCGGCTCAAACGGCTCGACTACCCATCACTACCTACCATCCCGCTCTACAGATTACAACGAGGCTTCCGGAGATCCAGCTTCCCTAATGTGAGGCAACCTCGCGAGCCCAGGCCTCGAGGTAAACCTCACCGTGTATGGCCTGCTTCAGAGAATTTTTTCCGATGTTTTGGTTGAAAATCCTAGTCATGAAAAATGAAAAAATCCAAAAAATGACAAAAAATACAAATTTCTTATTGAAGGATTAATAGTGATTGCATGTGTTCTGGAACACCGTGTTCCAGCAATTGGTTTATGGCATCGACGAGGCGAGCGAAGATTGCAAAGGCTTTGTCCTGCACATTTGGTCGCCAAATGTGCACGGTACGACATAATTTTATACTACCAGCAGTTTTTAATCACCCTCGCGCCAAATTAGTTAACGGTCCATGTCATAAACCAGGGCTTTCCGAAGGGTATCGGGACGCTGTTGTTCGCGCTTCGGCTCGCAGGGAGCTTCGCGTACGGTACCTGGAGGAAAGTCCCCAAGGTTGCCAAATTGTCGTCCACCTTAGCGGGCATTTTACATTTCCACCCCCACGAAGAGGTGCGCTGAGGGCGGACTGTGAGAGTGGGGGGCAAGGCGCTTCACCGAGGAGGCCTTCAGTCTTACAAACTGGTATCAGATTCAATCAGGACTCCAAGGGAGAAAGATCAATCTCATTTTGAACAGTCAGTGTGACTGATAGAACCAAACTGGTGCTTGTGTGTGTACAAGTCAGTCTTGGTTTCTTGAGCAGGGACAGCCCCTGAATATTCACGCGTCCAAGTTTTGTTATATATTAAATACAGTCCACTAGTTTTTGTTGAACCAAGTTTCCTCATTTACTGTCCGAGTTTGTGTAACCATTCGGTACGTTCTACATTCGGTGCATCTCCAACATTTGGAATCATTGCGGGCGCGAACAGCATGTATACAATTACAGTAACAACATATTGTCATAAGTATTGTCCTAAATTTTTTGCAGATTCTTTGGTATGGTATGCCGTAGTTTTAAAAATCGAAAACTAATTTTTTCGATGTTTTTTCACAAAAAAATTCTACATTAGTACGTTCCATTTTTTAATTTACTTTATTAAGTGAGTATATTATACGATTTTAAGTATTTCCGCAACCAGTAAAATAGTATATAAATTAAAGAAGTTAAATAAACTTAATTAAAACTGCGTTGCATCTGTATATATTGGGTTGTTCGGAAAGTAATTTCGTTTTTTTTTTTTGTGAAAATGAAAGACAATTTTCGTATAATGAACAAATATTTTATTAAATTATATATTGGCCATTCTGGTACAATACCTTTTGCCATCTTTCTGGTAGTAGCATGATTCCACGCTCATCAAATTTTTGGTCTTTGCTGGCAAAAAACTGATCGAGGTGGTTTTTGACCTCCTCATTTGAAGTGAAGGTTTTACCGTCTAAAAAATTTAGCAGTGACCGGAATAAATAATAATCCGAAGGTGCCAGATCTGGAGAATATGGTGGGTGTGGCATTGTATCCCATTCAAGCTGTAAAAGCTTTTGACGAGTGACCAAACATGTATGAGGTCTCGCATTATCTTGGTGGAACACTACACCTTTTCTGTTGATTAATTCTGGCCTTTTCTGTTGAAGTGCATCATTCAGTTTGTCCAGCTGATGACAGTAGACTTCCGAATTAATTGTTGTGTTATCCGGTAAAAGCTCAAAAAAAACGATTCCTTTAAAATCCCACCAAACAGACAGCATCACCTTTTTTTGATGGATATTGGCTTTGGAAATGCTTTTTGCCAGTTCATCTTTTTTGCTCCATGATCTCTTGCGTTTGACATTGTTATATACAACCCATTTTTCGTCCCCAGTAATGATGCGCTTCAAAAATGGATCATTTTCGTGACGTTTGAGAAGCGAATCACAGACGTCAACGCGACGACACAAATTTCTCTCCGTGAGAACATGGGGAACCCATATATCGAGCTTCGAGGTTAAACCCAGGCCTTTCAAGTGGTCATAAACAGTTGTATTTGATAAATTTAACCTCTCGGCGATCTCACGTGTTGTTATTCGCCGGTTTGCATCAACTAATCGTGTCTTTATCAGCTTCAACCGGCCTTCCAGAACGTGGTGCATCTTCGACATCAAAATTGCCGGATCGAAATTTTCCAAACCAGTTCTGGCACTGGCGTACTGTCAACACATCTTCTCCATACACATCGGTTAATTTCTTTCTGGCTTGAACAGCATTTTTACCTTTTCTATAGTAAAAAAGTAAAATATGACGAAAATGCTGCTTATTGCTCTCCATATTTAAAAGGGCACCAACCAAAAACTACTGCGTAGAATCAATTGGACTTTTTCACACACAAGCCTTGCTATATCAGCTCTCAAAACATATAATGATTATGCGGCTTAAGTGTGAAGTTGGGTGCAAAAAAATACAATTAATTCCTCTGTCGGGAAAAAACAAAATTACTTTCCGAACAACCCAATACAAAATATTGACATTACTCCTAAGAACGCCGTTGGTGTCCAACAACGGAATCGTAGGGAAATTTGTAGTCATGGTGAGGCCATGTACATACTTTATTTTTATTACATAAATTATCTATTTTTTAATTTCCAGCTAAATGACAGTGAATAGGAATATGATTGTTAAGGATTTAGGAATGATAGGTTAGTCATATTGTTAAGAATATTATGAGGACGCGATTTATGAGGCTTTTATGTATATTTTAGGTTGAAATATTCTTAAATAAATACTATTCTTTTGTCATTTAGTTACAAATTAAAAAAAAAAAAACGTACGTAATAAGAAACACTTACTACTTTATGCGGGTTGGAACTTACGTCCAAAAATTTCAAGTGAGTTGCGTAGTTTGACGCTTAGCCCCTCTACCCTATATCCTCTGTACAATGTCCTACACCAATGACGCTTCTAGAAGACCGGTATATATTTTATATAATTTTTGCACGCTACTAAATCGGAGAAACAGAGGAAAACCCGGCAATTCGAATTTTCCCTATTACTACCCTCTTGGTCGAGATAGAGGGTTCAAACTTGACAGGAACTGTTTTTTCTTGACAAGCTATCGAATAGTATAACGCTCGTTTAAATCGGCCTAAGGGCACTTATCCGGCCTTACTCTTTATTAATGGCAGTAATTTTTTTGCATCTATTTTGTGTAACTATTATATATTTTGCTTTCAAAAATTAGTAACTATATCCTTAAAATTAATAGGAATCAAAATGCAGATACGTTAATACACGGGTATTTAAGTATACGTGAAATACACATGAAACAGGGATCTCCACGAGTATTTACTCTACATCAGATATAACTTCAACACGCAGTGTAGAGATGATCTCGCGAAATCGATTTGGAATAAATCAATATATCAAAGTTTCCTGTTGGAATCTTGCTGCCGTTCATCCTCCATCAACAAGCTATGTACACATAATACACAATCACATAGGGGAATACTATCAAATTGAACGCCCTATTCATAAATACCTTTCAGGAAATTATCGACAGATATGCGTGCGAAAATTGAGATTTTCCAAAGTTATATATTCCAATAGAAAGTTTTATCCGTGCTTTCACTGGACGTGACGTAAGTTCAGAAGTAATTCCTTTACTAAAAATTGAAGATAAGGTGAAAAGCTATAAAGTAAAATTTAAAATTTGTGTAATAAGCTTCGATGTAAGTGTGTAAAAAAAATATTAAACGTTCTAGGGGCGTCATGTGATAAAGCACAAGTAATTTTGTTACGTGCAGTTATATTTAAAAAATAGTACTAAGAATTTTGGTAGAAAGTGAATTCTGAGCGTCCAAAATTACGAAAAGATACGAAACATTAATTTTTAATAGACTGTAATCGAACATTGTTATATTCTTTTTTAAGAATATGTACATGATTTTTCTATATAGAGATAATCTTTAGGCCTTTCAATTTCTGCTTTTGTACTTCTCTAGCACAAATCTGTGTAACATAGTGTTTATATGATATAAATAGCTTATAACTATATTCATTTAAAAATTAATTTTTACGGAGACATTACGTAAATATGCACATAATTTTTTTATCAAGTAATTCTTTAACATTCAGTATATTTATCACAAGACAAATATACACTGTTAAGTAAGATTCAAAAATGACTTATTATTTCTACATCTTTTCAAGTTAAGCCTCATAGAACATTGAAAAATTTGATATACAGAATGTTTCTCAGTATTTCTGCTGACGCTTAAATTAGTAAGTACATATCATGTTTTTCCCACTGGTCGATAAAATTACATAGATCAGCTTTGTTTGTAAAAAGAATTTGAATTTTGTTGAGCAACGAGTTGATATTCATAAAAAACTTTGCATACAAATTAGTTATACATGAAAAATGTTAATTAAATTTTAGAATTTGAAATTTAAATAGATATAGAATTGTATCGACATTGTAAATGATATTAATTAATATTAAACTATAAAATATTAAACTAGATTATTATTATAGATATTAAAACTAGGGCAGATAAATTTTCACTTAAAGGTGAGATTCAAGGTACATATACTGTCAATTTCGAAAATGACTCGAAATATTATGAACTGGTGTCATTGAGTCGGCCTTGTAAATAATTTCACTTAATTTCCGGGTAGCCTCTACACATATCCTGCTGTGTAATAAATTACCGGAAGTGATGCGCAGAAGACATATCCAATGGAACCTATCATTACCATTAACACTAGTGTGCATAAAAATTATCCAAATTCATGAGCACTCACGAAAGTAGAATACGCCAGAAGTTTCGTAATTTTAATAATTCATTCATTGTTACATGAAAAGAATCAAAAATTCTTGCAAAACAGTCTACAAAAATGAAATTTTACATAAGTACACGCAGTCTGGTAATAACTTTACAAATACATAATTCAATAAACATATTTCTATTTTTTTTTTCTTCTTTCGAGAGATGCAAGGAAATAAGCAAAGAGATTTCAAACCCACGATAATAATGTAAATAAATCGTAGTAATCATACAGCAGCAACTCGTTAAACCAGAATCTCTTAATTAGACGTTGTTAATAATTTTGTAACTTATGCACTGTAAACTAAAGAGTATTTTATCCTGTGCACTGAATACATTACTATTACTGCAATTCTCTGTCTTTCTTGATACACTTGCACGCTTTCTTCTACATCACCATCCTCGTTTCTTCACACCTGAAGACTTTATTCACGGAGCGATTTTACTATAAACAATTACTTGTTACCGGGAGCACTTTCAGAAAACGGAAGAAAAGATTCTTCAGGTTGTTGTATGTTCTAATTAATTGACAAGGGAGCAAACCGATTTTGCACGCGCCGATTTTAATGGAATATAAATCGGAGATACATACATAGTTCTTCAAAAATTGTTGACACGTATTTTTTTTTATCGACAATCGTTCATATTAAGGGGGTGGTAACAGTCCCTAAACTTAAGAGATGAAACTATTGTTTTTAGAATATCTCAGAAAGTAGAGACAATAGGAAAAAATGTTGTGGTTAATAAATTGTGTGTTTTTGAAAAATATATTTTCATCCCTCAACTTTGGGTGGTTTTATTGGGCCGATAGAAAAAATACAGTACCGGACAAATGAATTCAGACAAAGACATTTTTCGTTGTATTTGTTTTTATGGTGATGTTACTGAAGTTCTGCCCTGCGGAGTGATAACGATTATTCCGACGGAAGCTTTCATAAATGTTACACGGAGCTACCTACGTATCACAAAATATAAAATAAGTTTTATCTGTATATAGCTAGACAAAATTATTCGGACGTTTCATTCACAACCACAAATTGTAATCTGAAACAAGAACTTCAAGAGAACATTGTAATTATACCTTTATTTTATCCGGTCTTGGATGGTACGAGGTAAAAATTCAGCAAAAATTTTCAAACAAGACATCATAGACGGCTCAAATGGAGGGACTTACGGACATACCCAAATAAACGGTATATTCAACAAAATAAACAATTTGTTCGAGGACATTTAAAAAATATATCGAGTATGGGCGACCTAAGAAAACAACAATTACACAAGACAGACGTTGATTATTTAATGTAAAGTCAGTAGTATCCTTAATTTAATTACTACAGGAAACGGTTCTTGTCCGAAAACATTTGTCCGGTACTGTACTTACGGGTCAAATATTTTTGGGAGAACTGTCTCCCGTATAAATTTCATTAAAATCAGCGTGTGCGGGTTCGGTATTTTCTCTTGAGAGATAGGGACCTAAAATTTATCGGTACAGTAATCCGCCAATCACTGTCTGGCTAGTTCTACTAGATTTTTGTCAAGACTGGGGGTTGCGTGGAACCTGTCATGCGCATACTTTGTTGCCCCCCTTCCCCCACTTTTGTTGCCGAGATTGGAGTTTCGGGCAAACAAAACTTTACGAGTGTCTGAAACATTTCTCCTGTTCAGCATGCTTGTCGCGACGCGGTCCCCAGTTCGTGACAATAATCGACACAATACTGTATATTCAAAAAGCTTTGATTATTTTATGAGAAGCGCAAACTCGACACCATCTAATTAAAAAATATTCTTTTTTGCGAGTTCGAAAGTGCTTTTAATGTTTACATATCGCAATGTGATTATTTCTCATAGGACGCCAATTGGCGAGCACCGTCGTGTCGATGTTTCGACGTCTCGTCAAGTTCCACAGTTTCTCGGAATGGTCGATTGCGATACAGAGGAGAGAAGTGAATCAATCGGAGGAAAGTTGTCAGCAAGGACGAAATGGAAAACGGGAAATCGGATCGAGAACACATTTACGGCTGACAAATCGGGAATGATCGACGATGATACGTCCGTTCGTGCTGACGAATGACAACGGGCTCATTACGAAACGGAAGTCGTGCAGCAGCTAGGTCTTTCGTACCGATTAACGATTTTATATTTTCTCTTGCGCAGCAAGGAACAGGCTACACGGACGAGCAGTGGAAAAAAATGTTTCCACATCGATGCAGGAAAGTAACGAGATTAGTCGGTTCTCGGGAATGAACGAAGGACAAACTGCCCGTTAGGATGTACACGGTGGCGCGGAAACTTCCGGTTTCGCTGATACGACAGGATCTCGTGAATAATTTATTAAAAGATTCGTAATTATGTTATGAACTTTTATGTGGGAGAGTCTAGTTTTCATGACGTGTCTCGGTAGACCGTGGGTTTGTAAATTTTCAACACGTTACGGCCCGTATACAGACACATGAATACTCATTTTAATATGTATATTTATGCAAATAGTGTAGACGGACACGGTGGTCAGAGGAAGTGTTACGTGTTGATTTTGATAAAACTTTGCAGAAAGGTAGCGGACAATTGGATTACATGTCCTGTATGTAGGATTGTAGGTGTAGAAATTCAAGTTTTTGAGATATTTAACAATGAATATTGGATTTGATTCGATAGTGGATAATGTTCCTGTAACCACCTATCTACGATGCCATGTAATTTTGAAATCACATACCAATTTTATCATTATTAAGCAAATGTTTTTTCCACAGTTGACCAATATTACTTGAAAATTACAATACATAAATATACTCATTTGCAAGTACACTACTGCCCAGTGTAATCTTAATGAGAAAAACCTAATTTGAAAAAACTAAAACTTTAAAAATTGAAAATTTAAATTTTATGTGTTCGATTGGCCAGTAGCAAACATACAGATCATATAAAACTTCTATTCTTTAGGTTACGAAACCTTTGCAGCTGCTTTCAGATGAATTGTTGTTTTAGAAGTTTCTTCCGGATACAGAATATCCGAGCGATCTTTAAATGAATATTTATCTCATGAGACAAACTCTGATAAATAGTGCAAATACTCTAGAATTTTTCAGTCGAAATAATGTAGTCCATTTCCACATTTGATAGAAGGCAACGGAAATGCACTTTGTGCTCGTTTATAATTATTCGTTTACAGTTCTCACGGAAAACAAAGAAAACGACGAGTAACTTGCACAGCAAATACGATAAAAATACACATGCAAGACAGTAACTGTTCACCGGACCAAGCGATTTGTTCCTGCGTCCGGTAACAGGATTACGAAGACAATGGGCTCGAAGAGTTGTACTGTTTACAGTCAATTGTAATAAGTTGTTCGTAAAACTCTACAAACATTCCCAACAACCTAATACGGGGTTTTTCATTATGACAGGACTTTTTTTGTGATGTTATGTCTCCGAATTGTCGGACCAAATATTGTTTCTTTTTTAAATTTCTCATCAATGAATTCAGGATGATCACGGCAAGTAGGCATTTCAGAGATCACCATACAGCAAATTATGAGGAAGGATTTCCTCCTCGAAAGCCTATAAAATTTAAGTAACTTAAGGGGTCATGCTCAGTCAGAAATGTTCAAAAAATCGATTTTTCACTTTCTATATTTTCTTTAAATACAGCATCTCGAGAATAGTCTATGCAAATTTCAAGGTAATCCAATTAAAAATGACAGAGTTACAGGCGTTAAAAAATGAACATTTTATATAAGTGTAAGCTTGACTTGAAACTTTAAACGCGTTTTTCTCGAAACTACATTTTTCAAATCGATGCTTCTCGATCAATATTTCTCGAAAATTACTGTGTCGATTTATATGAAGCCTTTTGCGCCTTATTTTAAATCAGAAAAACTTGTCCTTGAACGAAGGATTCTTTTGTTCGTTCCATACTTTTTTTTTAATTGACCAAAAACGAGTGATTTTTTAGGTGAAAATCGCACTTTTCAGGAAAACGTCCGCTATTTTGTCCCTAATCAATATTTCGAAAAATCCTTCGTTCAAGAACAAGATTGGTTCTTCCATTACATAAATCTTACTGAATTTTTAATTTCAGATGAACCGTTACGAAGTTACAGTGATCACGGCAGACCACTTTTTGTGAAGTGACATCCGGGAAATCGCTCACCATTTATTTACTAATAAATATTTTTAAATAAAAAAATTACCTTACAATCTAGAAACTGGAATCTTTGAAACAGAGACACATTTTTTGGAAAAGGTCGTATAGTTTTCGAGAAAAAAATTCCCAAAGAACACTCTTTTTTCGGCCTCCTGACTGAGCATATGACCCCTTAAGAACTGAAGCCTGTACGATAACTTCATTGCAAAGAAACTTTTTAGAGTGATGTAATTTCAAGGAATGGAGATGTCAATTGACCACCCAGATTATGCGATCTGACACCATTGGACTTCTTCCCTTGGAGCTACGCGAAAGGGGAAGGTCTACGCGAATGATCCACAAACAATTGAACAGCTCAAATGCTGAATGGCATGCTTGAAGGCATTGAGTTGCATTTATGCGAAAATGTTATAGAAACTTTTGATAAAAGAATCATCGCCTGTACAAGAGCATTTGATATCGTGAGTTTGTACGCGACATACTGAATGTAAACAGAAAAATTGGTTTAGGAGCACATTAATTGGAGGTTGTATTACAACAGGCAATTTGAGACACGGAAGAAATATCTGAAAACGTATATATATATATATATATTTTGAATCCTTATAGTGTCTACAATACGCCTCTAAAAGGATTTTTTGGTAAGTCGAATTATTTCAACAGGAAATGGCGACATGAGCGTAACGCTTCACCGACTACATTTAGCTGTATTTGACGCGCTGGTTAACTGGCTGCCTTGTGTAATAACTACTTTTATTGGTATTGTGAAGTATAAATATGAATTCTAACATTTAGATGGCAGTACCTGATGTATTAGAAACATGTTAGTCGGTAAACAAGTTAACGTCAGTGTCAGTTTTCAGAATTATGGCCTGTGTTATAGTTCAGTTGAGTGTATGTATAACACAAGAAACAACTGTGAGCAGTTCTTACGGCTTGGCAATTAGGAGATACCATGATTCTGTTGAGGACATGAGAAAAGCAATCTGGGCCACGTTTTTACATAAATTACACTAACGACAAATATGAACAAGAGGTACACTGAGTACCTCTTTTGAACATGATCCTCCACTTGCTCCTGAGGTTCAAAAAGCAATAAAACCCGTTTACGAAGCGTTATCTTAACCGGATTTATTAGAATGATGTACTGGAGGTAACACGCAAAATAGTAACGAGAGCTTCAACGCGTGTGTCTGGCGATTTGCTCCGAAACATTTACATTGTGGCTCTAAGACTGTGGAAGTGGCAACATATTTAGCTGCTGGTATCTTCAACGAAGGATATACTCCCGTGATGAAAGTTATGGAAATTCTGGGTATTGAAATTGGTTTTCAAGCGAAGAATTTCGCCATAAATACAGATTTCCAGCGGACAGCGGCAGCAGAGTCACGAGCGTCAACTTCCAGCAAACAAGCAAGAATGGACCGATATGCACAAAATCGAGAAGAAAATGAATTCTACGAGGTTGCAGAAGGTCTATTGTATGGCGCAGGCATCGCTGATTAGACTTAAGTTAAAAAAAATTACTATTATATACAAAAAAAATTTAAGTAAAACTTTAAACGCGTTTTTCTCGAAACTACATTTTTCGAATTGGCGAGATATATGTATAATTTTTCAACCGATTAAGCTATCGACTTCGGAAATATTCAAATTTAGTATTTTTCCTGGCCCGCGAGAGTTTAAAAAAAGTTACCTAAACATAACCCCTTTCTTTGATAAGCCGTAGTCCGTGCACAAGATGAAGTTTATCATAATTTTTTTAGTTCATCCTCCAATAAATTTAATATACTTTCAGAAAATAACTCGATTTTCTTTTTCACGTATACCGTTTTGGCTGTATCATTATATGTTAAATTATGCGGCTCGCCAGGCGATTTTATATTTCTATTGAAACTTTTGTTTCTCGTTGTATATATACAAAAGATATTAAATAAATGAAAATTTGCATGTGTCATTGTTATAATGCGCAAGTGCGACTACGAACTCCAGTTCTATATTTGACATCCACGAACGCCAAATGTTACTGAAAGAATCTGTTTTGCACTTAGTAATGTAGGAAAGTGGAATGATGACAATACTTATATTACATCCGAGAGATATTCCAACTTAAAATATTTTGCACAACGAGTTATAAATGCTTTTCGATCCACATATGTTTGTGAAACATTTTTTTCGAAGATGAAATTTACAAAGAGTTCATCACGTACTTCATTAACTGATGCCAATTTACATAAATATAGATTTACAAAAAGTAAGTGAAAGAAAGGATAAACAAATATTTCATTAATTAAGACCCGAGAGTTAATTATAGTGAATCATAGTATAACAATAAAGTTTTATTCATTTTGTATTTGTATTACATTTTTTAAAAACATGTTTACCTAAAGTGTGGCCCGCTGTAACGTTTGGGTTGGCTAGGCCTGATATAGCACCATTAATAACCACAAGGCAGCCAGGAATCATTTTACCCCGAGGGATTGTTTTAGACATCTTTCCCCTACGTCGATCCGCATGTCTTGGAACCCTTTTTTTTATAACTTTAATTTATAATAAGTAAACGAAACATTTTCTAATAAATTCAGTGCTTTCTATAACGATAAAACAATTTCTGCCTAGTGCGCGCGCGCGCGCGCGCGCGCGCGTGTGCGTGTGCGTGTGCGTGTGTGTGTGTGTGTGTGTGCGTGCGTGTGCGTGTGCGTGTGCGTGTGTGTGTGTGTGTGTGTGTGTGTGTGTGTGTGTGTGTGTGTGTTGAAAATATGAGTTGCCAGTTAAGCCATCAGAAGCTAAGTTTAAAGTGTGCATAACACAAACTTTTTACGGGTCATCATTGATCCGATGAAAGCCCACCGCGTCTGTTGTTTGATGGTCGTTTGCTCGAAGGTTAAAGTGTCTCGTTTGAAATGACGAAGCAGGCAAGGCTCGAGCGTTAATGACCCATAAGCCGATATCTGCGGCTTCCTCTTGTTTTCGCATGCCACGCAAGGTGATGATTGATGACAGCGGACCGACACGCCCCGGGGAGCTGACACCCCCGTCTTGTAACAATCCTCGATATGGCCCCGGATAACGTCGGAGGGGACATCGAATGAATCGGTCGATTGAATCTCAGCACCGAGGATCCGAAATTCAACCATGATGTTTCGCAACGATATGTATTACCGACTTCTCTTTTTTTTATGCCAAGAGAAATGGCCGCAGATCGGTTCAATGAAAGAGCAGAATGTAAAACTTTCATCGAAACGTCGACTGAATGCTAAGACGACAGCTGACACAACACGGACGTCATATAAGTGTCCAACCGGTACTTTCCAGATACTCGAAGTTATTGAATTTTTTTTGGAATTGGTAAGCAAAAACCATATTTAGGGAATTTTCTAAAGTTATTCTGTTTTCTGAAACTCTACACTTATACTTCATGATGTAACTTTTACTCTGAAATTTTGCAGATCTTGGACTTATTTTTTTTAGTGGTAACCGTAAATATTAATTATTCATGCTTCCAGTAACATGTCTAGTAATAGAACAAATGACATAATAAAACAAAATTAACGTTTTCGTGTTTTTGCGTAACGTACAAACAAAATAAAATCCCTTAAATGACCCAAATTCCGTCATTTTTTAAGGATGCATTAGGTTTCTGAGACCCCACTGTGCAGTTTCAATGTTAATAAAGAAATACATAGCCAGAAAAGTGTAATATACTTAATAAATCTGCAATATTATTTATAATATAATCATTCTGGAAACGTTGTTGGTAGGAGATTGCGAGTTAGTAAAAAGAAGCAATATTTCAGCAAAGAAGGCAATTTTTGTTTGGCTTGTTTAGAAGAGAACATTAATAAACGAAAATATTAGATCATGAACGTCTATATTTTGGTATTGCAAAAGTGTTGAAGGTTAATTTAACTTTCATAAATATCTGTATTGACCTACGATCCCTTGGAGATCGGTAAGAAAAATTTGATCTTCACTTTTTAACAAGATAATTAAATAAATTTCTATGAGCAACCATCCGTAACTTGGACAACATCATAGAAGAGAATAAATAAATTATTGATTAATTTTGATTATTAGAATTTGGGTTATTAGAGTTACTTAATCTGTCAGTATCTTTCGACAAATTATGAGGTTTTATAGTGTACTTTTATTCTTATACCAGAAACTTGGAATCTATTATAGTTTCGATGAATGAAACTTTTTGGTATACAAAAGTCATAGAAAATTATCTTTGTTTTGACAAATCAAATGTTATAGTGAACATGCTTTTTTCAACGTCTTGATCCGACATATGTAATTCGCTCAACAGTTCGAAACATTTACATAACAAGCTGTGATGTGTAGCTTGTGTCTGACTGTCACACAGGGCCTGAAGGGTTAAATGCAATTTATAGCTGTATTTATGTTCTCTTCACGAATAAGCGTCAATTGATTGTTGCCGCGACAATCAGTGGTGTTTGACTCCGTTGACAACGAGTTTAAATGAAATATTTATAACACATTAACACGTTCGCTGCCTAAATTTGAAATACTGTGACAATATTACGATAAAATCTGTTTAAGATACGATTACTGTTCAAAATATAAACATTTTCGTATTGATTTTACACTCATTAATTCGGTCGTTATTCTGTCACTAAATAGGTTTATAAGATTGTAAACATTGTTGTTTAGAAATTGATCATCGTTTCACATAACTTAATGGCGCCGGTCACATGTGACCATCATGGCAGACAACGTGTTAACATTCATACCGCCGATCAAAACAATGGAATGAATGTGTAAATTAAAAGAAATAGAGATTTCAAAACGAAGAAATTTAAGGAAATTGAAAGTAATTGAATTTAATTGTAAAAATGAAGATTTAAGGAATTTCAGTAATTGTTTCTGAAAATATTAAAACCGAATCCACAGAAAATTTGTCATGTGATATGACTTTGCTAAGAATTAGCGAGTGGCTTCGAACTTTTGATGGATAGTGTACATCTATCTATACACTTGTTACTTTAATTCTACATATTATATTATATCACACGCATTAAATACGGTTTAATATTAGATTGCAATATCATTGATCACGACTATTTGTGATACCAATGTGAGCAGAAAGAATGTAGTGACCGTTTGGATCAGCTTAATCGGTTCAATTGGTTGAAAGTAGTCAGCTGGCAAGCAGAATCATTTGCTTCGAATCTCAGTACAACATAGCAAACCACATTTATTTTCCCTGTATAAATTGTTAAGAATTTAGACCTCGTCCTGATTTTTATTTTATATTTATACCATTAAAATATTTATATTTATCAGTGTATGTGCTTCCAATTGTTAAAATATTCTTAAAATATAAATGATAGTAATTTTTAATCAAAGATATAGAATATTACTATGAACCCTAATTTAAAAATTTCTTATCTATTAATCAATTATTAATATACTACGTATAAATGTTCCATCTTCCAAATATTAAAAATTCGCATTCATATGGACTATTTGACATTAGCGAAATTTGACAAAAGGAAAATTGATTTCATTAATGAAGGACATTATTAGGTTTAAAAATGATAAAAACTTCCAAATTTTTTGTATCATCGTAAACGTCAGCATAACCACAACGGTTGAAAGCTAATCGGAATTCGTTCACCTTAAGTACAATACCGGAGAAAAATTGTCGCCTGCAGTAGTGACAAGAAATGGCGACAAAAAGAGCCAAGCGTGGCCGAGGACAAATAACACATCTGAGGGAAGTTGGAAACTCCACGATTTTCTCATTTCGTTACTTTTTGTCACGCTGTGACGCGACAATAAAAGAAACCTGAAATAACTCTGTGTCGAAAGACGATGGTTTTCGGAAGTAAGGGAAACGCAATCACTGTCCCAGAAAACTGAACAGTCTTCGACTTTTTATCCTTATCTTATGAATAATGCGTTGCAGTGCAAGACGATATCGACAGTACAAAGGAAACCGTGGTGATTTTCTGCACAAAAATAAGTCGAAGTAATAATCACGAAAATAAATATTAAAAATTCATAAGATGCGGGAATTGGTGAGTAAAATGTGGTTCAAGTGCGATTTTATTAGTTTTACACTGTTGACCAAACGTGTGGAATCATTTATATTTGAGAAACTTACAAAAAGCATATTACTAAAATTAATTAGGTATAAACCTTCCCTCTAAAAGAACATCGTATGGCCTACAACGTAGACCATTTTGACACTCACTACCAGACCAGGGTTAAAAGAAACTCTGTGTTCCTCGTGAAGTAAAAGAAGTTTTTAAGACGTAAAAGAATACATATTTCGTAACAACTGGATTTTTTTGTATACATATATACTGTGCACATCTAAAATTGTAAAATCTTTTGGAAATGATGTATGCATATTATTAAGGAAGGTCAAGATGTATCTAGAATTATGTACGCTCAAGGTTAAATTATTACCTTATCATTCAAGATCACGAAAGAAAACTGATAAAGTGATATATATTACTACTTAACAAATAATGTGTATAGGGTGTAAAAACTACAAACTTTACACCAACAAATCGTGAATTAAAATGACTCTGTAAAGAATAAGTTTCAATATAATTACTAGAAAATATCATATAATTCTTAAACATGACAGAAAAGAACTGTGACATTAGAAATCGTTTTCGTTTTCGTTTTCTAGTCAAAATCGACAAATTGCTTTCGAATTTGTCAGGGTCACTCGTAATGTTCACGTACATTTCACAAATCATACTTGTTAGTCACGGCAGCTGAGGACATGTGTTTGATAAACTGTAGAAGACGTTCTTTTGAAACGACCGCAGACTGCGATAATAACGGTGGAAGAGGGATAAGGAAAGAGATGAGCCGGCAAAAGCTGAAAGAACTACGGATTCAGCGACGACGAAAATGTGTATAAATAGACACATGCAACGCAGTAGTTGCATGGTGCACTCGAACTCCATAGAATCTTTAAAGACCGTGAAAAATAAAGAAATCGCCTGCCTGCAATTTTGTACGATATTTGATAAATTTCTACATAGTCTGCTAAATATTAGTGTCAAATTGAAAATATTAGTTACACTATTTGTCGTTTTTTAACACTGAAACTACCAGCGTTAACAGTAGAACTATACTAACGATAAACGTACATCTATTTCTATCGAATTGATAAATATGAAAAGTACATGTATGAGGTATTTCTCTCGAATTGATAAATATGGTCAAGTTTTTGCTATCGAAAATATAAATATTTTCGTATTAAATTGTACTTTTATTATTTAAATTACTCCTATACTATTAATTATATTTCCGAGATTGCAAATGAGCTTGTTCAAATACTGAATTTTTCACCGCAGAATTTCATATCGTCAGTCACCGGTAACAAGCATGACAGTCAACATGCTGACACACACACACACACAGCACGCGCACACGCACGCGCGCACGCGCACACACACGCGCACGCATGCACACACACACACACAGCAGCCAAAAGAGCGGAATAACTAGACCTTCATAGAAGAAGAGATTCTGCGTATTAATAAAACACATTTAACTATAAAAAATTGCATTCATTTGCAAAGGAACAAAGGATTATGAGATTCAGGATTTTTTTCTAAGAATATAGCAGTGAATGTGTTAATATATTATCATATATCGCTAAAAAATTCGACATTTCATATGAAGACCAAGAACAAAGTAATAAAACATATTTTCCGTTTCTTACAGAAGAGCAATTTTAAAGATCAAAACGCTCATATTTTTTCTTTCTACGCCCTTTTTAACAGACTTATGTCTTTCACCCTCTGACTGCGGTGCGATATGCGCATGTCAGTCGCACAGCTAACAAAAAATATACAAATAAAAGTAAAATCTAAATTCTATGTTAGATCAGTTTAGTAAAACGGTAAATGTGGTATAGTAAGAAAAATTTAGAGGGCGTATATACATACACATATACGCCTTTCGTATACAATATTGATAGACACGTGCGGGCATATACAGAGTGTCTCAAAATATGTGTTAGTCCTTGAAACGGGATGATTCCTGGGGTGATTTGAAACAACTTTTTCTTTAGCGAAGAAGTTCTCCGAGGCTTTGTTAACGAGATATTAACAAAAACCCCTGACCAATCAGAGCGCAAGTCTACCGGCTTTGCTCCCGCGGTAGCACGTAGCCAAGATTACCGCAGGAGCTCAGCCAGCAAACTCGCGCTCTGATTGGTCGGTTTGTTTCTTAATATCTCGTTAACAAAGCCTCGGAGAACTTTTTCCCTGAGGAAAAAGTAGTTTCAAATCACCCCAGGATTTCAATCGCCCCTTTCTAGGACTTACAACTATTTTGGGATACCCTGTATACGCATTTCCTAATCAAAGGGTTAAACCTGACAGGTTGTTCCTCTTTTTAACTACGTCACATTGAAGTACTTCCTTTTAGCTACCAGATCACATAAAAATCAGAGAATCAAGAAAAAATGACCTGTCACGTTTTTCCCCCTGTGGTCTGACATATGCTCTGACCTAGAATAACAGGTGGACTCCAATTACAACAATGTGTGAGAAAAAGGAAACATTTCGGTATCGGTCACCATTGATTGACACGGCAGCGAACACGTTAATTGTAGATTAAACAAGCGTGGAACGGTACACGTTACGGTTCAAAAGTAGGTACTGTAATACACGATGTAAACGATACCAGTAGCGTGTCAATAAATACTTGAACACATCCACCAAGATCATTATAACTAATAGCCTGTTCGAGTATGTTTCCCTCCGGTCGTAAAAGGGATAATTAATGACGACAACGGTGAAGGGTGAAGATAAAACAGTCTGGTCGATACGAACTTCGTTCAAGGATACAAACTTCCACGGGTACGGTTGCACGGTTTTCGTCATAAATAATTAACAGTTTTATGAATCGCGAATTTACTCCCACGTTTAGAATTAATCTAAGGCAAGCTTTAATTGAAACTTCCAGCTCTTCTTCTTCCCGGTTTACGAGCCTGAATTTCAATTATTTTTCATTATCCATAACCGCGACTTTAAGGATGATATTGCACATCTAATTTTATGATTGGATAAAAATATGGTTATTTAGAAATATACTTAACTGATTGTAACATCTTTATATAAACATTAATTGTTGTTTACGTAATATATACGTCTAATAGTGGAAATTCAACAAGGAAGATTATAAACGATGTAAAAATATTTTTTTCCACGGTCAATGGTTTTTTATACCTTGAGTTTTCCCGGGGATCGTATAAAATGTTTATAGAAACGAGCTGATCTTGAAGGGTGAACGCTTTCAACTTCAATGTCAATGTTAAGCCGACACGTGGCAGAGAAAAAATAGAAAGGTTAGGCAGTAATGCACCCAACCCTTTTCATAGCTGTTTCTGGATTTTCTAATTTCTATATAACTAATTTAAAACCATAGTTAATAGAAAACTCAACTGACTTTTGCGAGAAGAACGATATTTCCCCTACGTTCCTACTTAATTGTTACCACACCAGCAACACAATTGCCACATCAAAACTAAACAGTTGTAAATGATAATCGTGTAAGTAATAATTTAGTAAATTAAATAGAATTTGCGAGTGAATACCTATTTTTAAAAAAAATTTCCTATTTTCATATTTTATAAAAAGAGTAAAATGTTGCTAAAAATGTACTAATAAGCGTGTATGTCATCATTTAATGTACATATATGTAGTAGGTG
This sequence comes from Dufourea novaeangliae, assembly GCF_001272555.1. Taxonomy (NCBI): domain Eukaryota; kingdom Metazoa; phylum Arthropoda; class Insecta; order Hymenoptera; family Halictidae; genus Dufourea; species Dufourea novaeangliae. Next base: position 7,303 of record NW_015374215.1, on the reverse strand, counting down.
CTTACAATAGGAAATAACTGGACCGAAGACATTATTTGTACATATAGTATGTATATTCAAAAGGAAACTTTAATAAGATTTATTTAAACCTTCATTTAATTTCTATTCTAACCAAACTTTTAATGGAAGCAATACATTTACAGACTACAAAGTATGAATTTGTATACACATCCGCAGTCTAATAATCTCACCTGACATCGAGTATCAAATATTAGAAAACTGATTATGCACCTGCCTGTAAATTCATGCTTTTAGAGAGTAATTGAAGGAAACAAGAATAAAAAAATTATTAAATTTCTTTACTAAGGATTTTATTGGATTAAATTGGCAATAAAAATTTGATTAACCATCCTTAAATTATCACATTTTATGAAAATTTCTGCTTTAATATAGATTGCGTATTTATATGTATGTATACTCCCCATCGTAAGTGTCAGAACGCCTATTCTGACTGTAAAATATTCAATAGTCCGTAGAAGCTTATATATTTAGCATGACTTTTATGATCTCATATTAGCGCAACAGTTATTGTACATATGTATATACCTACTTCTTGAACTTTAACATTCCCAAAACAATACGTTTGCCATGTTTTTAATAATTTTGTAATAACTTATCGCGTTTATTGTGCATTTGAGACATGTCCTAATACTTATGGACGACAGAGCATATAGGCAGGTCCGAATTAAGATTTCTTGTGGCCCAAGGCTATCAGATTTTCGGGTGTCCCTTTGGTTCAAAAGCGCAGAGGGTGGGGGCTTTTTGTAATACAGCACAACAAAATACATAAATCTTCAAAAACTGAATTTTATTTTAAATCAAATTAAATAACATTTAATCGTAACGAAATGGGAGGTACAGACCGGGGCCCCCCTGGAACGGGGAGCCCGGGGCTACAACCCCCTGGACCACCCCCTGATCCGGTGCTGCATTAATAGTGATGAGTAATTGAGCCGTTTGAGCCGAGCCGAGCCTCAGCCGAAAAGCTCGAGCCGTTTCGAACCGGCTCGAGAGCCGGATGAAATCACCATAGTGCCAGCCTAAGAAACGCTGGCGACGAAGTGGCGTTTTACCGTCAAAAGCAGGAACGCCGGGCCTCGGCGAGGCAAGATGTTACCTGATACCTTATAAGATAAGCCGCCGACGACCGACGCTCGAGATACAATCTAACACACATAACGAATCATCTAGGAATACAAATTTTATCTTTCACTCCTTTCAGTGTACTTTCTTAAAAATGTTATGAATAAATGTAGAAGATTCTCCTGATAAAAATAAGTCCAAACCCGACATAAATCGGACTATTTTCAGTGTTACTTAAGTACATAGTTTCATTCGCAACAATAAAGGAACAGGTGGGATAATTGAACACAGTTTTACTTTTTCGTTGAAGTAAAAGTAATTGTTTATTTTACTTATATCTCATCATTTGTATAAAAATTCTTAGTATTCTTGCAGTATTCTAACTTGTAAGCATTCAATAATGAAAAACTACTTTTAAGTATTGAACTTGGTGCCATTCGTGCATTGTTTTACTATGCTGATATAGTATTAGAAGTTTGAAACAAAATTTATTCCTTGAAACTATAAATTATTTTGTTGCTGGTGATATCTTGTGAAAAGTGACTGCAAACATCTTACATTTGATTGTATATGTAATTACTTATTTATGTACTTATGCAATGCGATTTTTTATTTTAACCACAGTTAAATAAAGTATCGCGAATTATTCGTTAATAATGTTTTGAATTTTTTATCGACATTAGAAGAGCACTGGATACCATTAAAGTACGGTCAGTCACCTATTCGGAATATTATACCATGAATCTCAGGACGTGAATAATGTTTAATCTGTATATATGTATATACAAAAGGAGAAGTCCTACTTACTTCTTTAATTATAATTGAATTTAAAAATTTTGTTAAGAAAATAATCTTATTAAATCCCGAAATCTACCCGAGCGAAACCGCAAGAAAAAAAGCTAGTAGATCAATAAGCAGTTTTTTTGATTCCTAATTCATTTCTGGCAAATGTGTATGGAATTGATTATGCTGCATTTACTATGTTATATTTTAATTAAAGTCATTGCATTAAGTTTATCTCTTAATGTTAGATAGCGTTATATCATTTTATGCATTTTACTGTACCTGTATACACTTGTTTCTATGCCATATTAGGTTATACTGAATTTCTGAATTAATTGTATTATATTTCTGTACGTCTTAATAATCAATGTAGTAAAGCACTGCATTGAGATATATTATGTTATGTATTTTACAATATATTAGTTTATAATGTTTAATTGTAATTAATCTGTAAATGCATTAATGTGTATATATATGGTATGCATGCAAAAGTGTATTCATTTATAATGTGTAAATTTATTATAACATCTTTATATCTCAGTAACAGTAGACAGAGTCTCATTTCCGCTGACACGTCATAAACCTGTCATTCCGGCTCGTTCGAGCCGGCCAAGCCAAGCCGAAGTATCGTTGGCTTCGAGCCGGCTCGAGCCGCTCGGCTCGATTACCCATCACTAGCTACATATAGGCACAACGATATATAAAAATCCTTGGTTTATTAAACCTGGAAAGATGGACCCGTGGAAGGTGGATCAGGATCATTTCAGACCCATGTACAAATTTCAAATTAACATTTCATCAAAAGTATTTCATTTGCGTTCTAACGTAGGTTCAAACTCTGGGTCTCGGGTGACCCACGTTTGTCATTCAAGGGTTAACGAATTAAAAAGACAACTTACCGGTATGATCAACGTGCCGATGATGATGTCTGACATAAGGAGGTGCCGGATGCCTCGGCTGCATCTCCCAGTAGGTGTTTCGACTGTTCCCAATATTATTGACCCGTGGCTGCTGCGAAGGCGAAGTTTGCTTGCAAGGCAACCTGGCCATGGCAGTCATCATCTTCTTCTAGAGCCCCTCGCGTGCCCAAGAATTTAATCACCTCATCGATACCCTGCTTTGTTGCGCCGTCGTTTCAACCCCATTTTCGAGCGATTGTCTGCTCTCTGTAAGAAAAAGATTTAACGACACAATTAATGTTAAATTTACAAATTAAATCCGATATATTATCGAAATATTGTATTTCCATACAATACTGTTTTTAAGTGTTATACACCACTGTTCATAAGTATTAGGGCACCTGTTGGTAGGGAAAAATCGACACAAGTAAATACGAGTATATTACTCGATACTTTTGTTTCGATACCGAGTACTTTTGGTATCGATATGTACGGTTGCGATACCAAGTAGGTATCGAAAAAAAGTACTTGTATCGAATGGAGTGAGTATTGACCCATCAACATTTGATATTGTGATTACTTTCAACACAAAAGAATGTTGTTTATATTAATAATTAAACAATATGTGTTTAAATATTTTCAATATTAAAATAATATAGGTATTGTATGGTTAGGTGTGAACTTCCAAAAATGGTATTTTCAAATATGTGTAGAACAAGTTTTCCTGCACTGTTTCTTGCAGCATCTCCATCTACCATCTATGTTATGTTTGACATAACCTTGTTCAATATGCATGCTACCTTCCCAATGAAATATTTTACTACTTGAAGTTAGCGAATTTAATTTACTTGCGAAGTCAAAGACTGTGTTTTCCGTTTCAGTTTCTCCTAAATATTTCATTTAATTTTATCATTAATGAATTAATTATTTATATTACTGATGAATCTTTATTTATTCCTTTGTTTTTACAAAAATAAGGGACTTTCCCATTTTTCTAAGTACAATATCATTGTCTTGTTATATATCCTATATTTTAGTGGGTTTATTTTTGCAATATACTTAGAAAGATGGGGAATATACTTAAAAAGATTTGGTTTGGTTTGTGTAGATATTTTTAGGGCCGCCTTGCGTCGCAGATCTTATGTCCCAAGTTGAATATTTTCAGAATATCTCTAAAACTAAGTATGCTTGTACAAATAATATCTAATAATTAATACCTAGGATACATATTTATTTATTATGTATATCATATATTACGTATATTGTATATAGTTTATACATATGTTTGTTTATATGTTTTATACTAAATATTTAAATAAATATATAAAGTATAATATTGTATTTTATTTTCTCCCAAGGTATAAACAACTTTTGTGTTGGGTACCAAGGTTAGGAAAATATAATTCGATACTTTTGTTTCGATACCGAGTAAGTATTGATACCTTTATACAATTCAATGTAACAATGAGTAAAAGTATCGATACCTTGGGAGTACCGATTCAACCCTACCTGCTGGTTTCATGCAAAACGTGATAGTTCAACCAAACTATACAATAGTTACCAGTTTTATGGCATAGTAGAAAAAATATGTATACATTATTTGCTATTTATATCATTAAGTATTTACAAGAGTGACAGGACAATAATAAATTAAAAGTAATGTGTTGACTCCACAATGTCCTGATCCAAATTATATTGTAAAAATTTAGATAAATTGGATCGGAAAATCCGAGAAGTTTGTTCAAAATCTGTAACTATTTCACATGTGGAATCATTTTATAGCACGCATGACCAAATAACAACAGATACAATGCACAAACTAATAAAACGAATGGCAAAATTGATCGAATCAGTTATGGAGTAACACGGTGGACACATAACTGAGAAGAAAATTTCATTTTATTATATCTAATTGGTGAGATTTTTACTGTAACGTTGAATATTTGAATTCTTTATAGCACAAGGATCCGAACTAAATAATAATTGTCAAAGGCTTCAATTATTTCTTAATGATTTTTCGGGTTAACTTACTTTTTAAAAGTTTCCGACCTGTAATTAAAACAGCAGTTTCCGTTAAAACGGCAAACAATATATCGCTTCAAAAATAAATACTTACGATAATTCCTGATAAAAAGCGTGAATATCATACGGTAACCTGCTGTTTTAACTTCAATTTGGAAATTTTTGGGACAAACCGTGTGTATACAGATTCTCGAACCATGACACCGATCATTGTGTTACTGTATAAAAGTGTCATTCAAGTTGCGGCCGGAATGGACCGTTCGACTACAAAGGAAACTGCTGTACCTTGTTAAATATTTAATCAGCCACACGCCTCCCGATTCTTTGCACTAGGCCCCCTCCCCATTCTTCGGATACAATGATGTCGATATTGAGCTACCTGCATTCAGGAGGGATAACAGTATTACCAGGCTTTGGCTTCCTATTGTTGACGTTTAAAATAAGTACAAACGCCGCACAGTGAGACGACTGTGTACATATGTACAAAAAACTGCGATATGGATGAAAATTTCAATTTTCGATTTTGAAATTTTTCACTATTTCAATGTAATCCTTGCGCACTGAGGAGTAAGGGGTCGCAAAGAAACAATTTTTTAAGTTGTTTTTAAACCTGATTTTTTAACGATTTGTGCGTATTCTTTTCACGGCACCTATCTATTCCTTGAATTAAAATATCTTATATTTGAATCAAAAACATTTTTTTCATTTATACCATGCTATTGCGCATATATTTGGCTACTGATTACCATTCAGAAATTTAGAATTTGACGAATAGTTCTGAAAATTTTACCATTTACAAAATATTTTACGGTTTTGTTCATATAGCAAAATATGCAAAGAGTTACAACAAACCATTTACTCCACAGTAATCCCTAATGTTCCTACTCTAAGAAACTGTAAAAATATTCTCCGTTAACCTGGGGTTTTGTGAATAAATGGTGTTTAAATAAATTGAGAAAGGATGTAAAGCGTTCGGCGTATGAACAACGTTTTTGTCTACCAACTCGATTTCCTGCTCATTTATTTAATAAGCTTGTTAAATTTAGGTTTCACGCCGTTGTTACAATTTCGTTATTATAAAAACTAAATGGAATGATTCAGACGAATTTTTATTTTATGTACACATCAGTCTTTAGATTTCAGAAATCTTAACCTAACAATAACATCAGTTCTTTTTAGAGCTACCACATATTTAACACAATGGAAAACCTCAGGTTCAATTATTTAACAAGATAAATTACAGAAAGAAAGATCAGTTTTTTAATATATTATTTAAACAAATGATATAAAAAAAAATTATTAAGATGGTTAAATTCCTTAATCAAAATCACACAATTTGACAAAAATTAATACAGATATGATTAGTCGTTTGGAAGGAAATTGAATGTCTAGAGATTTACTCGTTTTGTCCCACTATGCGTCGGCATTCTCGTTTGGGAACTTGTAGCGATAAGACGTGTTTACGCGAACGTTCAGTTATTGTGTATTGTGTACTCGTGTACCCGAAATCCTAGTGCGTGTGAGTGAGTGTGTTTCTGATAGGTGCTTGCCGCTGGCAAGACCAAATCAGAAATGGCACAGAGCGAAAAAGGCGGTAATCTACAGCTAAACATTGTCAAAGCAAACGACAAATTCACTGTCATCCAATCGCAAGAGAGCAGCAGCTTAGATCTGCATCAGATGGAATCTGATACCCAGGCGGTTAAAAAAAATGGTCAGATATCAAAGAATCTAACTAAGGAACAAACAAAGAAACGAAAAATCAATCCTCCTGATGAATTAATAGATGGAACAGACACAGAACCTACTAAGTGGCTGAATAACATACCGGTTAGTAATCCGTTCAGTATTCTGACGGAGATGGAAGTTGATGAACCTACAGGTAATAATACAACTGTTATCGAAAGGCAGCAACCGAAACCTCCACCAGTATACATCGAAGCTCAAGTCATAGAGCCCCTTACTGAATTAATGAAAAACATAGCCAACGACAGCTACACTCTTAAACAGCTTAAGGACAATCAAGTTAACATTCAAGTTAATACTCCTGAAATCTACAGGAAACTTACCCTGGCACTGAAAGGAAAAAACGCTAACTTCTACACCTACCAACCGAAGAAGAATAGAAGCTACAAGGTAGTACTTAAAGGAATACATCCTCAAACCAACATTAGTTCAATAATAGATGGACTGAAAGAATTGAATCATCAGGTAAGGCAAGTTAACAAATAACCAAGCACGATACGAAGCAACCCCTGCCGTTATTTTTTATTGAGCTAGAACCCAAGGAAAATAATAAAGAAATCTACAAAATTAATAGACTACTTAATACGGTTGTGTCCTTCGAACCTCCTAGAAACAAAAGAGACATTCCTCAATGCTTACGCTGCCAGACGTACGGTCATACTAAAAATTACTGCAACAGAACCCCGATATGCGTCAAATGTGCAGGAACGCACTGGTCTTCGAACTGTCCTATTGCAGGGAAAACAACGAATGTTAAATGCTACAACTGT
>NW_015374214.1:277473-287460 GCF_001272555.1 Dufourea novaeangliae | reverse complement strand
ATATGTTACTGAGGATTAGGTAGTGCGCATGCGTGGGAAAAATCCCACGTCCTGGCATCACTGGCATCACTGCTGAGACGTTCTCGCCGACCAATGGTTACATTATAGCCGACCACACAATCCGATTGTGTGTGTACCGTTTCGACCAATAATAAAAACACGTGTGAATGGAGGTGATCCAGCTACATTTTATTCGTCGACAGCTCTCTGGGCAGTCGCTGACAATTGAACGCTTCGACTAATCGTCGTAGATTCCCCCGCTTTGTCCGCCGAGTCCCGTGAGCGCATACATTGTTGCCCGGCGCGCGAGAAAACGCTAATGCAACGATGAAACTTTTTTATTTTTGAATCGTTGTTAATAAAACTTTTACTAGAATATTGGTGAGATTTTTTTGATTAAAATGATACCAAATATGACATAATTTGGATCATATTTACTCATGTAGAAACTGTTAATAGTTCATATTAGTTCATTATAGATTCTGATAAATCATAAGTAAATATGACCCAAATTGCGTCGTGATTGATATCATTTTAATCAGAAAAATCTCACCAATATGTTTATAAAAGTTTCATTATTAAAGAACCACAAATAAAAAAGTTGTATCGTTGCATTTCTATTCTCTCACCGACACTCGGGAATGTAACTTTTTTGTGGGTTCCCAACGTTCAGTCGACGGCTCGTGAAAATTTTTAATCATGAGAAGTTTGGCCCTGATCAGCTGCCCTACCAAGACATGGTACACTACGCGTTTGGAGAAGGGCACATTCACAACACGAAATGGGATGTAGGTAGAAAGCCATTGTTAATATTAGCTCAAGAAGAAGAAAGGGACCGACTGTCGACTCGATATCGGTTCGAACGAATTAAAGTGACGGACAAGGTGACGGTAAAAGGATTGCTTCCTGAGGCCACGATTTTGGCTCCCGGAGAGTACCTTACGACCGAAGACCAGGTCGAAGTCGACGATCACAAGCACTTTTATGTAGGTTTCAGTATAGATGGAAGCGACCTATTCGAGTTGACCAGTGAGGCATCGGGAGAGCTGACCACTCTAATGATGAACACAGTGGCCAACTTAGCGATACAAAACAGATTCATGGACGCAGTTAGGGATACGAAGTTTGGCAAATGTGTCAGCTTCGTGACCAGTGTAGCGGTGGGGGATGATTTCACTATCATATTGAAAATCAAAAGTTGGGATTTTACCTCGAACGATGTTGACGAATTCCTTCGCGTCATGGCGGAAAGCATCGATGCCTGCGGACATAAAATGGCTGTCTCAAAGGTTGCGTTCCTCCCACTGAGTTCGGAGTTCGTTCAAACGCACGCGCAATTGGGGCTGTATGTCCCTAAAGACCACATAATGACAATTCCCAGCGAAAATCCAAGAGTAATTCAGGACCGGCTGGCTTTCACAGAATCAATGCGAAGACTGCTATGTTCGAAAATTTCAAGGGGGTACAGCGAATCATTCGCTTCCTTGTTGTGTATCTATTTATTTCGTCACATAACGAGCTTTTCTAGCAGACAGACAGCTTTTGAGATGGGGGAGGGCTTTATGGACGTGGATGCTTCCGCCGGACCCTACGATCCGGTCGTGAGGGTGAGGAACATTTTGGCACGGTATTCCGAGAGACTATTACCATACGACGAGATATGGGAGTTTCATTTACCCCCCCCCCCCTTCCCCCAGTGGTGGGGATGGCGCCTGGACAATAATCACATATCAACAAAGAGTCGATAATCGCGAGAACTCTGTATTACTTTAAATGTCCAGTTGTGACCCTAGGTCGGCGATATTTGTCGGCTGGAATAAACGCGTTGTCGAAAGTTATTGTATTTAATGGTTTATGACGACCAATGTCAACAAAAATCCAGAAAATAGATCATTTTAATTGATAAAATTTTTATTCAACGTTTTATTTATAGGCTTCAAATAAACCTTCGAATAACTTTGGCCAACAGGAATAAACGCGCTGATGGGCGCCGAGAGGCCGAGGGCTGAACCTGAAAAACCAACGACCGACGATCGAAATACAATGTAAACAGATAAGGAATGAAACGCATGAATGAAAATTTAATCTGTTATAGTTTTCAGTACATATTCATTAAAGTATCACGAATAAACTGAGGAAATGCTGCCGCTGGAAATGAGTCCACATACGGCATCATTCGGACTATTTTCAATAATATATCTTTTTTATCCGCAACATTACATATGAGTAAAAATTGTTCAATTACACTCGAATTTGGACGCATTTTCATCGGGAGAATCTCCTTAATTCATCCATGACACTTTCATTAATATATATTGAAAATTGTAAAAGTTTAAAGTTTCATTCGTGTGTGATTCCTTATCTCAGCTACGCCTGTTGACATTGTATGTCGATGGTCGGTCACTGGCCTTTAACGTTCGACGCTCGACGCTCGTCAACGCGTTTATTCGAGCTGGCCTGGCTGACCAAAGTTATTCGAAGGCTTTGAATAAACCTTGAAAAAGATACAAATGAAAGATGAAAGTTTCATTCGACGCTGCGAATAAAACGCTACGAATAAAAAAATATCTTTTATTCGTCGGATAATTCTCGTCGAATAAAGATACTTGTTTTATTCGAGCTTCGAATAACGAATAAAATTTTTTTTATTTTTTATTCATTATTCGAAATTTTTAGTTAGATAAAAATTTTGCCCAACTCTGCTGAGGAAATGTATCACCCCAAAGAGACACCATTTTGGACGTCTCCGATGATAATAACTTAAGAGAAAGTGAGTGTTGTTTGAACACATCTGATGAACGATATTTTTAGTGTGATAAAAAATATTTTCTTCGCATTCACAGGTTTAAGAGTCTTGGTCAAAGATATTTCACATCAGTTTTACGTAAAACTTTAATTTCCGAAGATCAAGGTCATTTCAAGGTCATGTTATTATACATATCTGAATGTATTTTTCGACACAATAAAAGAAAATGTAGTTATGTAGTAAAAAACACCGCTGACCTTGATAACTCCGATAAAAAATAACCTTGGGAAAAAATGTTGTTGCCAGATATTCAGACTTGCCAGGTCGATTGACACCATGCACATTACATAGCAAATATGTTTTGCATCACAATAACCTGAAGAGATATTTAGGTTTGGCCTTACTTAAACGGACCACTCTGTATATATAAAGATCGCCTTATCTCACTGCTTGGAACTTAATGGGTTAAATCCGATGTAGATAATATCTCTGCCTATTACTTATTGTGTACTTGAGCTTCCTCCAAATATTGACCATCGTATTACTCGTTTTATATCGATTGTACTATCTTCTATCTATCAATTTGTACAGCATTGCAACTTTCCGATAATATCACGCTACAGTCAATGCTGAAAAACTCAAGTATACGTTACTGTTACCTGAACGATTGTGTTAATCAAGTCCCTCTGAATTGCATACTTGTTTGGTAAATTTTCAATAATCGTTTTTCTCTAGATGTAGCCTCACATAAAAAAAAACTTTTTATTGAATAATTTCTATTTATTTTTGCACAAAGATTTACGTTCCCAGCGACTGTTATTATTTTTTAAAGCATTAGTGGTGTAAGGCAATAAACATGCTTTAAGATTTTTAAACGTTTAGAAAAAATCATGTGTAATAACTTATATTGATATGATACTATATACTCAAAGCCTCCCATTGAGTTCTTAGTGAACCCACACATACACCATTAGGCACAAGACAGAATGAAATTGAGGTTTCATCTTCTTGTAATGTTAACTAAAATCATTAACATTTTAAAAAGTGTAACAAAAAAGTAAGCATAAAAACGATAATTACATTTTCAGGATATTAATAGAGCAGCCACTTACTCAGCTGTACATGAATAAAGTAGGAACAATTTGTGGTGAAACAAAAATAGAACAGGCTAATAAACTTCCTTTCATGAAATTTCTGCACACATTTGCTTATCATTCAACATACAGTGTTATTTAACACTAGAAGTTCCAGTATTGGATGTATGTACACATATGTAAGCTAAACTATATAATATACATATAGGATGTCATGTAACTGGTGGTACAACCAGGTAGAGGTTGATTCTACGTGAAAATATAAGTAAAAACTATACAATACAATTTTTTCATTTGAGACTTTCTTTTCGAGAAAATGTATAATAAATTAGAAGTCAACATAAATTTCGACAATGGCACATTTCTGATTTCAGCAATTGTAGTAAAATAAGAAATCTACAACCCACTATTTTGACGTATTGGGTAATTCTATTGTTAATGTTTAAAAATTTGCAGGGCTTTGTTACTTCAAAATTGACGTATATCAAACATAAAATTCCTAGCATCTCTTAAATTGACACGTGTATTTGGAGCACCTTGTTTAAAATTATGCCAGTATTTTCCCAACGTAGCTGAACATTTGGTGTTAATTCATATTGTTGGTATGTTGGTCTATCAGTATAATAAATTTTTTACGATAATATAGTAATACATATACATATACCAGGTCTGTAAATATGAAACCGGAATTACAAGACCCTTTTAAATAATAATTTTCCAAATTATTATTTGGAAGTGTTGGAGGCCGTTCCTTGAAGGCACTAGTTAGTAGCTATACCACTCTGAAGGAAGAACTTCGGGTAATGTTGGAATCCAACAATAGATCATTGGATGCTGGTACAACTAAGTGGTATAGCATGGACTTGACACCCACATTGCATGGAGCAGAACAAGAAGACATGGTCGTGCAAGCAACAGGAAAGTTCTTCCTAGGAAAATCTTAATTTTTTGAAATTTTATACAACAATTTGACGCCTCAATTGACTATAATCATGTTATAAAGCATAGTGGTATTTTTGTAAAAATAAAATTATTATTTAAAAGGGTCTTGTTTTTACTAGCGTTGAACATGTCGACTTTTGTGCCTGGGAACTATGATTTGCGGACAGCATTGATTTTCTGTTACCATTTGAAGAAAACTGCTGCAGAATGGCATCGAATGCTTGTCGAAGCTTACGGTGAGCATGCTCTTAGTAAATCACAGTGCTTTGAGTGGTTTAAAAAATTCAAAAGTGGCGATTTTGACGTGAGAAACAAAGAACGTGGAAGACCGCCGAAAAAGTTTCAAGACAACGAATTGCAAGCATTGTTGGATGAGGATGACGCTCAAACGCAACAACAACTTGCGGATCAACTAAATGTGACATGAGAAGCCGTCTCCATACGTTTGAAAGCCATGGGAAAGATCCAGAAGATGGGAAAATGGGTTCCACATGAACTGAATGAAAGACAGCAGGAAAACCGAAAAACCACTTGCGAAATGCTGCTCGCCAGGTACAAAAGAAAGTCATTTCTCCATCGAATTGTGACTGACGATGAGAAGTGGATATATTTCGAAAATCCTAAGCGTAAAAGATCATGGGTAACTCCAGGCGAACCATCGACATCGACTGCAAGGCTAAATCGCTATGAACGGAAGACAATGCTCTGTGTTTGGTGGGATCAAAAGGGTGTGATCTATTATGAGCTGCTAAAACCTGGCGAAACCGTTAATACTGAACGCTACCGACAACAAATGATCGATTTGAATCATGCTTCGCATGAAAAACGACCGGAATATCAAAAAAGGCAACACAAAGTGATTTTGCTTCATGATAATGCACCATCACACACAGCAAAATCGGTCAAGGAAACGATTGAGGCGTTTAGTTGGGAAATACTTTCGCATGCGGCTTACTCACCAGACTTGGCTCCATCCGATTTTTACTTATTTGCATCGATGGGACACGCACTTGCTGAGCAGCGCTTCACATCTTACGAAAATGTACGAAAATGGCTCGATGACTGGTTTCCATCAAAAGAGGAACAGTTTTATTGGCGTGGCATCCACAAATTATCAGAGAGATGGGAAAAATGTATAGCTACCGATGGGCAATACTTCGAATAAAATATTTTGTATCATTTTCATACAATAAACGTGTATTTTCTATACAAAAATTCCGGTTTCATATTTACATACCTGGTACATATGTATTATAATATATTAAAGAAAACTGTTGCGACTCCATACTTTTGCAAATTACACCAGAAGTGTAAGTGTGTATAATCTTTCAAAGTAAACATTTTTTGCCTCAATATAAAAATTTATCTGATTATTGTGAACATTTTCAAATTAAAAGAATTTCTGTAGTAAAATTCAATTAAAGGATATACAGTAATGTCCTGATAAGTGTGAATGCCTTGGTTCCGCAGTCAGACTCACGGTGAGCACGGACAGTTGTCAGCACCTCGTTAATCAGTTTTTTGCTCGAAGCTCGAGCCTTAACAGCTTGCCTTTGTAGTGTTCCGACATAGAAAAGGAGAAGCGAGTGAAAAACAGAAAGAGAAAGCATTTCTTTCCACTCGATTCGACTGCGTGAGCCCGCTTGCGACGCTTCCACCGACCAATGGTTACATTGTAATCGCTATGGTTCGCGTTATCTTACTCGGTCTCGATGTGTCTCGTTCGTTGCCTTCGTCACACAGTCCGATTGTGTATGTACCGTTTCGGCCAATAGTAAAAATGACAGATGCCGATATAAGCACACAAGATGATTGCTCAAGTCACATTTTGTCAAATATCGCACGATTTAATGGTTTTTTCGTCAAAAGCTGACCAGACCACCCTGTACACCACTGTCACACTATCGTAGAAATCCGATTTTTGTTAATTTATCACTTGTGGAAGGCATAAGTTGGATTCTACGATTTGACGCGTCCAGACTCAGGAATATACAGTGGTATAGTTCAAGGATTCTCCACTAGCGGCGCTTATGGTATTTGTCTGTCACTTTGGCCATGTTACCACCGAGCATCGATAAAACAGAGGGAAGTCGGTAAATGTAACCTTCCAACACATGCTGGATCGTATCAATTGTTTTGTTACGCTGTTGCCACATGTTCCCCAATAATTCTGCCCATCAGGAGAACGATGGAATACCTACGGCTCGTGGCGAGATTTCGACTCTCGCCGAACGTATGAAAAGAACGACGCGAAGGAAAAGGGAGATTCAAGAATGATGTTTCATATTGTAATATTTACGTCCTAATGTGTGCAAGGATGAACCGTTTTATTCGTACTTGCAATGATGCTTATTTTGTTAATCAATGGAATTACATACGAAATGCTAAAAATAGTATTCCCAAAAAACAAATTGTAAAAATGACACAACATATATTCCGGGTATTCTATATACACAAAACATAGAATACTATGGAAATCTGCTGTTTGAAATGATATTTATATATCTTTTATTGACATAATTGATACGGGTATTATAGGCATGCACATATATTTCGTAAATAGGACGCAAAAAGAACATTGAATGGACAAATTTATTCGATGAGAATTAGTCAACGAATATACTTTTTTTATTCGAAGAGCGTTTTGCTATTTAGCTATTTTTTTGTGCAAAATAGTTCGGAAGATCATTAGAAATGAAATGTATATATGGACAACTCGTTAAATGTTGTGGGGGAACATTGTTAGAAAAATTTGAAAGTGTGTGAAAAACCTGCTTCTCGCGCGCAGAAGAAAATATAATGATTTCAGAGAAAAAAAAAGTCAAATAAAACATAGATATTTTTAATACCTACAAAATGAGATATAGTACGTTAAAATCGATGTACATGTTCAGTTGCAAAAGAATTAAAACTGTCAAAATAAGATCTTGTTTTAATTGTTTAATACTCGGAGGAATTTGAACATAGAGTATCGAAACTTTAGGAGAATATGGCATCCATTACGATAAAAAAGTATGCCAAATTTCAGCACTAAATATTTCTTAGTTTTTACAAAAAACCATTAATTTATCCGAAACGCGTCTCCGGAAGAGTTAAAGTCTCCATCTCCTACAAGTAGGACAGCAAACAGCGTGGATATTTTTTACTCTTTGAGAGTTGTACTATCACATAGACTTCAAATGAAATGAATTGTTAAAATTAAATCGCCGAAAAATAGCTCCAAAAAATTTTTTCTTGTAAACAATTTGAATAACATTGTTAATTTTTATTCTATTGTATGATTTTCATATATAGGGTGGCCCACATAACTCCTAACAGGTCAGTATCTCGAAAACTATGCTATCGATTTTAAAATTCTTGGTCTTAAATTGCATAAATCTGAAGGGCCTTTCTAACTACATAAACATGAAGTATCCCCCCTTCCCCTTTAGGGGGGGTACCTTTATAATTTTAAATGGAAACCCCTATAAAACGTTAAATATTTAGATTCCACAAGAAAAAACAAGTAAATTTTGTCTGAAACATTTTTTTGTCAGATATTTCCATGATGAAATATAACAGTTTGAAGTTTCGACTCGTAGGTACTTACTTGAAGCGTTCGGAAATTGCGTTATTGAATTATACGCGCTTGTGTCCTTTGCTTATTCGTGAAGGAATAAAATGTTCAAAATGTCCACCACGGGCTTGTAAACATTTATTTACTCGAAACATCAAAGTTGTTCTAACAATTGTTAACATTTCGGGAGTCACTGAAGCGCAAGCGTCACGTATTCTTTGTTTCATATTCTCTTTTGTCGTCGGCGGTTCAAACATAACTTTGTCCTTTACATATCCCCATAAGAAACAATCTAACGGTGTTAGATCGGGGGATCGAGGAGGCCATTGATGAGGTCCCCCACGACCTATCCATTTGTTCCCAAATTTGTCATTCAAAAATTGTCTGGTGATGATTGCAAAATCTGGAGGAGCGCTCAAGAATAGTAAATATTATTGTTTTTGTTTCTTCACGAATAAGCAAAGGACTCAAGCGCGTATAATTCAATAACGCAATTTCCGAGCGCTTCAAGTAAGTACCTACAAGTCGAAACTTTAAACTGTTATATCTCATCATGGAAATATCTGACAAAAAAATGTTTCAGACAAAATTTACTTGTTCTTTCCTGTAGAATCTAAATATGTAATATTTTATAGGGAGTTCCATTTAAAATTATAAAGGTACCCCCGCCCCCCCCCCTAGAAGGGGAAGGGGAGACACTTCACGTTTATGTAGTTAGAAAGGCCCTTCAGATTCATGCAATTTAAGACCAAGAACTCTAAAATCGATGGCATAATTTTCGAGATATTGAGTTGTTAAAAGTTATGTGGGCCACCCTGTATAATACTGTAAGCTGTAAGGTGTGAATAGTGTGTAACACTGTATGTGTGTGTGTGTACCTTCCCGATGTTTCAATAAAACAAAACACATTACTTCTCTATTCTAGAACATATTGATTTAAAACAGCTGTAACGCTAATCAATAATATTGATTTTTTAAAACATCTAAAATTTTCATAACGGACGTGATGGAATGAAAAGTGAATGTGTGTGTGCGTGCGTGAAGCCACGGTGTAGTAAATTAGCCACGCACCCTTGAGGAGTTTTCCGTTGACAACGACGAAAGGACCTCCCGGTTGAGAAGGGTCATTCTTCGGTTCGAGACGATTTAGAAAATATTGTTACGTGTTACCCGATAGGTAGCACGTATTGTATTGGGTTGTCCGGAAAGTTCGTGCCGATTTTTGGTAGGTGGCGTAAGGACAAGTCTGAATATATCAGAACGATTGAAAACAAATGACATGCGTACATATCGTAAAAGACGGTACTTCAGGCATATTTGGAAAAAATTTGGTTACGATACGTTACTTTTTGTCAGTTTTATACGCCTTTGAATATGGATGAAAACAAAGTGCATTTTAGGCATTTAATGCTTTTCTTTTACCGGAAAGGCAAAAATGCCACACAAGCGGCAAACAAGATATGCGCTGTTTATGGCGAAGGTGCTGTAGCTGATAGAACTGTGCGGAAGTGGTTTGCTAGATTTGAAGCTGGTGATTTCAACCTTAAAGATCAAGAGCGCACGGATAGGCCCTCCACCACAGATGAACATCAGATTAAAACACTGATCGAGAATAAGCCACGCTATACGATACGTAAATTAGCAGGAAT
>NW_015374214.1:205978-277404 GCF_001272555.1 Dufourea novaeangliae | reverse complement strand
AAGGTGATGCTCTGTGTCTGGTGGGATTGGAAAGGGATTCTGTATTATGAGCTTTTACCAAACAACGAGACGATAAATTCAGAAAAGTATTGTTCCCAATTAGACGAATTAAAGACAGCAATTGAACAGAAACGTCCAGAAATAGCGAATCGGAAGGGCGTCGTGTTTCATCAGGACAATGCGCGGCCTCATGTGTCTTTGATAACTCGACAAAAGTTGTTGGAGCTCGGTTGGGATGTTCTACCCCATCCACCATATTCACCAGACCTCGCGCCCTCTGATTTCCACCTATTTCGATCATTACAAAATTCCCTTAATGGAAAAAACTTCAACTCTTTAGTCGAGATAAAACATCACGTAGAAAAGTTTTTCGCTGAAAACCCTGCGAGATTCTGGAAGGACGGAATTTTCAAGTTGCCTGAAAGATGGAAAAAGGTTGTAGAACAGAATGGCACCTATATAATTTAATAAATGTATACTAAATTTTAAATCTTCTGCGTTTCAATTTTCCTTCAAAATCGGCACGAACTTTCCGGACAACCCAAAATAATGTTAAAGCGAGAGACTTCAGGTTAGCGACGTCGTTTTGGTAACAACGCCAAAACAGAGACAGAGCAGAGTCGTGATACGACTATAGAATAGAGGAGACGTGTTAAGATAAATACTCCTCCTCTCCAAATAAATAATTCTTCCTCTTTATTAATATTGCGTTTATTTATTCGGAAGTTATGCCGCGTCCACGCAACAATATGTTTGAGATATATCACCATATTTCCTCTGTAATTCTATTCGTCTTCCATACAATCTCTTATAATCAAAGACATTGAATAAACCTTCCGAGCGTTGGTCGTTGAAAGTCCAAGACCAGCGACCGTCCATGGGCATACAATGTAAGCAGGTAAGGATGCTCGGATAAGTGAAAATTTAAACTTCTACATTTTTCAATATATTTTAATGAAAGTGTCATGAATGAATTGAAGAGATTCTCCCAATTAAAATGTGTCCAAATTCGAGTGTAATTGAACAAGTGTTACTCATACGTAATGTTGCGGATAAAAATTATATATTATTGAAAATACTTCGAATATTGTTGTATTTAGACTCATTTCCACCGGCAGAATCTCCTCAGTTCATTCGTGACACTTTAATGAATGTATACTGAAAACTGTAAAAGATTAATATAAGTATTTCGATAGTCAGTCGCTGGTCTTTCACGTTCAGCCCTCGGCCTCTCGCTCGGCGCTCAGCAGTACGTTTATTTCTTTCCTACTGGCCAAAACTATTCGAAGGAACAGTCAAGCGACAATGTCAACACGTGCGCTTCCCGTTCTTCAGCCGACGGTAGGCTGAAGCGGACAAAAAAGTTTAAAAGGCTGCGTATCAATGTGATTCATATTGCACTATCCAAAATTCTATGCTGCTTGTTTATTCACGGTATATTACAGTCTAGTTGCAGGCGCAGCGAAGATGATACGCTAAGTACGCATGCGGCCGCAATTAGTTGTCAGTTCAAAATCTATCCCAGCTGAGCGACGAATGAAAAAATTGAGAGAGCGTATGCAATTAATTGTGTTCTTTTTGCGCCCTTTCTATGAAATATATGTGTAAGTACATGTATAACACCTGTATCAATTCTGTCAATAAATGATAAATAACTATTGTTTCTCGGGAATGCCGTATCAAGTATCTCGTATGTAATTCCACTGATTAAAAAAATAATCATTATAAGTACAAATAGAACAGGTTTATCGTTGCACACATTAGTACGTAAATATTGCTTCATTATCGAATCTCTTTCGGTCGCGCCATTATTTTCCTACGTTCGGCGAGAATCCAAATCTCGCCACGAGCCATAGGCCGTAGGTATTCCATCGTTCTCTTCACGGGCAGAATTGCATGCGGGACGTGAGGCAACAGTGTCAGAAAAATCGATACTGTCCGGCAACACTGTCTTCGCGGAGCAAATACACAAACCTAAGTTGATGGTAACGGGGAACAAAATTTATTTGTGGGTACTGCCGTTAGATGTCGTATTATCAAACCGTCTCAAATATCGATTATGTGTTTCCGCTAGCGTCCGATTGTTTACATCCGCGCTTCGATCGATTCGGAGTTGGCCCCAAATGAGTCTCCCCCCTTAAAGCGAGCGCAGTAACGGGGCCCGACAACACGACGCCTAGGATATCGTAAATTAGCCACGGACCCTTGAGAAGTTTGCTATTTAGTCTTTTTTTTTTACTTTCAATAGTGGCGGAATAATTTAGGTGCTCGAGTTAAAATTAACGCCCTATATATAAGGAAGGAAGGATAAGGACAAGGATTATCTTAAGTATTATTACTTATTATATGAGTAATTATTATATCTTTAGTTACGAATACGAGCATACGAAAATGGAATACGTACTTTACTGAAATATAGGTTAAAATAGAAACTAGGTAAATAAACAAATAAAGAACTTAGAAATCGTGTAAAGTTAAAAGCACTGAATCTCCAGAATTTGCTTCTGTCCACCTCTCGGGTCAATTTCATGTTTCAATTAAACTTACATTCTTATTGTCTAGACACGTTATTATTGATAGAAATAAGCTGATTAAAATTATGATTATATAAACAACAAGTACTCACCTCTGTGACATCCATAACTTTGATGGCAGCCAACTGGCCGGTCTTGGTGTGCCGGCCCTGAAAAATAATGTATACTACATTAATATAAAATTCTCATTGTAATATTACTTTTCATAAAAATCGAAATCATACAATAATATGTTTCAACAATTAACCCTTTAGGTCTTATTCCGAGGTGAACTCAACGTTCAAGTTTAAAACAAATATTCTGTACTTTGCGTAACTATAATTACACATGAATTATGAATTAATACTTCTTAAATATTATAAATGTTAGATGTAATTGCCATTTTATCGTTGAAAATCTTTAGCAATCAATATTTGACAATGGTTACAGTATCTGTTACTCAAAATAATTCTTCCCATTTCCCACTGAAGAAAATAAAATCATACCCAAAGACCAAATTTTCTGAAGTAACTAGTACTTTGGAATACATCTAATACAGTATTCAATTAAAATATTACAACGTAATAAGATTATATAATGTCTAAGTGACTACTTACTAGACTGACTGATCATTTTGGATCACATGAGTGAAGAAACTTATTCAGTTAAAAATAAAATCGAAGTGCCATCAGGCTTTGTTAAAATTTCTTATTCGATATCGTTTATACATCTACGTATGTCATAAATATCTTTATAAAGTTTATCCCCTGAATACTGAAAAATCTGAGTTTATTAATAATTATGTATACTATATAAATAAAATAGGATGAGTTTAAAAAAGTATCATAACACATTCCCATCCACGCGATTTCCGTTTCAACGAAAAGAAAGTTTCAATCCCGTGAGAATATTTATAGACACTAATTTGACGGTAAATCGCGTGAAAGATAATATCCAATACCTTTATTCACATGGAAGTAGTGTAATTGGCAACTGTATTTTGTTTCGTACTCCCTATCAAATATCATAAACAACTCTGTTGTACGCAAGAATAATTCTTCACACTTATAAAATATCACTTGAACATGGCTAAATACTAGGTACACAGATAATAAAATATTTTAATAAGTCGAGCTCCAAATTTAAAAAAAATATGATCCAAAATGGCCATTTTGTGCTGGAAAAATTCTTGCAGGGCCTTAACTGATCACTTATACACAATGTGATGAGAAATGTATAAAAACCGAAGTGCAAATATGATAATGAAACACTTAATAACATCCGAGCTATGTTTCATCTTTATCTTTCCTAGGGTATTGGTGGTCAGTTACTTGAAAATTCTGTTTTGTAGATGAAAACCAGAAAAATAGAAACTTTTATTTCTCTGCTATGTCATTTCGTTGTTATATTATTTCTATTGTAATATTTTTTTCGTTTTTAATCTCAATAATTTTGGATTCTTTGGTGTTATTTGAAAACCAGAAAAATACAGATTTCAAATTCCTCATTATATAACTTCGTTGCGATGTTACCTCCATTGTAACATTTGTTCTCGATCATAACCTCAATACAGGGGCCTCGCGATTATTGTCCCGAACTCCGGTCCGCGCCAAGACAATAAGTAGTATTTCGAATATAGAAAAGGACAAGCGATTGAAAAATAGAGAGAAAGCTTCTGTTTCCACTCGACTCGACTGCGTGGCCCGCCTACGATGCTCTCGCCGACCAATGGTCACATTATGGCCGACCACTCAGTCCGATTGGGTGTGTATCGTTTCGACCAATAATAAAAATACGTGCAACTGGAGGTGATCCAGCTACATTTAATTCGTCGGTGTCGTTGAAGTAACTCCGAATTAGATTTTAATACGTTTTTATTTATCTACTATTTACATTTATGAATACAATTGGACAGAGTGGCATTGTGATGTTGCAGAAGTTCAGAAATAGACTGTCGTATCCCCCGCTTGGGACCAGTATTTAAATGGGTTTCGGTTTGGAGGGGGTGGTCGCTAAGTTTAAGCAATTTAGAAAAGGATATCCTAGGAAATAGGGATATCACAGAAAGACATCTTGGCGACATCAGGAATTTGGGAAAGGGCTATGTGGGAAATCGGGATATCGCGAAAAGACATCATGGCATCATTCCGAATCCGAGGAGATCTGTATCGTCGGGTCGGTACACAGAAAAACCATCGAGGTAATAAAGGGTTTGTTAGCGATTACCGCGACATCGGCAGCTCTCTGGGCAGTCACTGATGATCGAACGCTTCGACTGAACGTCGTACATTCCTCCGCTCCGTCCGTCGAGTCCATCGAGCGCATACATTGTTGCCCGGCGCGCCGGGACGGCTTTGCCTTCTCGAACCAAAAATAGATTATATTCCCGGGTATCCGTGAGACAACGCTAATGCAATGATGAAACTTTTTTATTTTTCATTCATTGTTAATGAAACTTTTACCAGTATATTGGTGAAATTTTTCTGATTAAAATGATACCAAACACGACATAAGTTGGATCATATTTACTCATGTAGAAAGTGTTAACAGTTCATATATGTTTATTATCGCTTCAAATTGTGTCGTGTTTGGTATCATTTTAATCAGAAAAATCTCACCAATATGTTCAAAAAAGTTTCATTGATAAAGAACCACAAATAAAAAGGTTTTATCGTTGCATTAGTATTGCCTCACCGAGACCCGGGAATGTAACCTGTTTGTGGGCTTCCAACGTTGAGTCGTCGGCTCGTGAACGAGAGAGCACCTCGGCAACAAAGTATGAGATTGCAGAGCCCCGCCCAGTAGTGGGGATAACGCCTGGACAATAATCATGGATATTGTTTTCCACCTCATTGAAATAATCTGGAGTGATTTTCTCGTATTTTATACAAGATGGAGTACTTCAACGCGTATAATTAAAGAGATAGTGCACTTTTACGATTTCTAGATATTTCTGTTACGGTATGCGATACTGGTTGATTCCTCAAATGGTTGAAATTCAGTCTGCAGGTACAAAAGTTCCCTGCGTCCTGTAGCGAAACGTCCGATCCGACCTCTGCTAAGATGCTCGAACAGGGCCAAGCAGCGTCAACTCAACATGTGTGAATGAAATTTTGTTTCCTGATCCTCAAGGAAAACGTAGTTCCTGCTTTCTATCTCGAAGCAATGGGTATCTTGGCAATAAATTAATGGAGCCCCCGCTTCAGTGAAACTGCACGACGATTCGTTCGTTGCACTTCTGCAAAACACGTGTTTTTCTAGAACGCTGGTTTCTTTTTACCTAAATCTTGTTGCCACGGTGGGAGTGAACTTACAATGCAACGATGAGAAACTACTTGGGGGTAGAGGAAGCCCTTTCGGAAAAATTCTGTCAATTGGTTAGCAATCGGGCGACAGAGATGTTCAGTTCACGGGAGTATTATGCAATGTTCTGGTGGTACGCACAGAATAACGGATATGCGGCTGCTGCTGTGCAAGCGTTTGGCTACGTACAACGTGATAAATTGAAAACAGTCGGCCCGTTTCGAGGCCACCAATATTCCTAACGTAGGAAAACACGTGCGATTAAAAATACATTAAGTGATCGTGTCTGCTGATCAGTGTTAGTGGTCGTGCAGTGAAGTGAATACGTATTCGGTGGAATAACCCGGACGCACTTGACGTTACAACCTTTAACTTCGGCTGGTGAGGTATACCTGTGATCACCTGCGGACTGGGCGCTACCCTGCCATAAACTGTTTCGGTCGTCGATGACCAGGATCGGTACAGTGACCTACTGACACAAGTCTGCAAGCTGCAGGTGAATTTACGGAAGAGTGAGTTCTATTCAATTTATTGTTGGTTATTATTCTTTTAATTTAACGCAAGCTACATATGACTTTTTCCCGGCAATAATTACATTTACATGTTTCTTCGGGCTTCTTAAAGATTCTGTTTAAAAAAATATTTGTGTATTCGTCTTTTTACATTACACATGATTTTCTTACATTTATGTTTTATTCATTCATCACTTTAAATGACAAACGAAAGATGATAAAAAGTTCGATTTGTTATGTTTTTCTTATTTGCTATTATACGCGGTTTCCTGGGATACATGCCGACTTGCTTGTTCGGAGCTTCATAGTACAAGCGTAGCGCGTAGCCACCGCTAGCGCGGGAATTCGGCTGGCAAACTCGTGCTCTGATTGGCCGGGGTTTTTCGTTAATAACTCGAAAACAAAGCCGCAGATAACATTTTCGCTAAGGAAATAGTGGTTGCAAATCGTCCCAGCAACCCCTCATTTCCCAGAAGAGAGACATTTTTGAGACACCCTGTATATTGGTACATACTTTTCCTTCAAATAACCTTTTGCTATGTTGTTCCTACTTTTCTACTCCTTTCCATTCTTTCTCCTGGTAACCACTTTCAGACGTAATCTCGCTCTTCCAGGCACTTCCTGAATGATTCATTGTACAGACGTTTTCGTGTGTTTCCATCCATTCTTCATAATTCAATGAATCTTTATCGGCTTTCCAATTCGTACAACCCTGGCAAAAAGGTGACTTTATGCTGACATCTATCACTTTTTTGCTAAAATTGCCCACTAAACTAGCAATGCCGAAAACAGACGAAAAGCCTCGCTTTTTCCAAGAGCTGTCACCGGATACACTAATATGCGTAGGCTCGTTTCCTACCTCTACACTTTTCATAATTTCTTCTTGGGCAGCTCTTTCTTGCACAATTTCAAAATCCGATTTCGCAGCGCAATGTATGTTCTCAAGTGCAGTATAATACACGTGATGTCCGAATCCGTTGCACAAATCCATCAACGAGCAGATTAAATTTAACCCGTGTAAACCATCGCCTAAAAGGCGCATTATAAATGTTATTCGGCGATTTATATCATACGACTGATTAATGGGAGGCCCCGATTCAACTCGCCGTGATGAACATTTACGCGATATGAGCAGTTTAAACCCGAGACCACATTCTGCTGTGCGTTCAAATTTGACTTCATCTTGGCACAAATTACACTGTAAATGTTGACTTAAATAGTTAAACACGTGTAAAAAAAAACTAATAACGACGTAACTGTGAGCAGGATTTATTTTAATATCTTTGTAAGTGGAGGTTTGTAATTTCGCTGCGGATGTACTCGTAAAATCTATTTCTTTCTAGTGTATAACGATTACCGCTAAACCTTCTTTTTCGCGGCTTGCTGCTACGATTTGGACTACATTTGTGACCTTGTTTATTTAAATTCGGCATTTTCGTTCACCATGTGTTGCCACAGTTGTTTGTTGTGTTATACATATACTCAACTGAACCATAGATTCAACGGAACTATAACACAGACCACAATTCTGAAAAGTGACACTGACGCTACTTTTTTTTACCAAGTAACATGTTTCTAATACATCAGATGCTGTCATCTTAATGTTAGAATTCATATTTATACTTCACAATACCAATAAAACTAGGTATGTGACCCTTGGAGCGGTTCTTTATCAGCGCGTTAAATACAGCCAAATCTGGCCGGTGAAGCGTTACGCTCATACCGCCATTTCCTACTGAAATAATTCGAATTACGAAAAATCCTTTTAGAGGCGTATTATAGACACTATAAGGATTCAAAGTATGTAAAAAGAACCGATTTTTTGAACCAAAAGATCTGAAACCTCCCCTTAAGGATAAATTACATAATTTATACAAAATTAAAAATGAATAACGTATTTTAGTACTTTCTTGAAGTGTGATAACGTTCGAAATAAATAAGCTTATGTACAAAATATGTAAAAGGCAATGCGTTGCTATGAAAAAAGTGGGAGATCTCCCCAGTCGGTCATGCAGTGACTTACTTCAAAGTTGGGTGATCTCCCCATTCGATTAGCTAAGTGTTAAGTCCCCAGATTTTAAGTTCAAACATCGCAACCCTTATCGTCTTAAATGCGCTTTCGCCATTACTTCTCCCATACACATAAGGAGGTTCCGAAGGAAACAATTATCCCTATCTATCACCATGTACCAAAATTATCGAAATTCTTTGTTTTATCAATTATGCTCTCCATATCCATTCGTACTACGTTCCTTTCATTTCTCCGTCACTTTTATTAAACTTCATTATTTTTGACTTTTCTAAATTTTGTTTAGTTTTCTAAATTCTTCCCTCTTTCTATCACTACTACGTTCCTTTCATTCCCCTTACCCTTCTATTAAACCTCATTATTTTCAACTTCCGTAAATTGAATTTTAGATTTCAGTGATTCGAAATTTTTCCAGGAACTTTATCGTCATCTTTATTATTTTTGCCCTTCATCCGTTGCTATACAGGAATTCAAGAACTTTGGCCGGTGAAGGAAATTGAGGGGTTTCTGCTTCACGCTTGCTAGACAAAGCACACATAGACGCTAAGAATTTGCAGCTGCAGAACTGCTAAATTAACCATTCAACGCCCAATGTTGCACTGGAGCAACACTCGTTTTAAAACTGTGTTTAATTCTGTAACTGGTTAATATCTGACTTTTATCAGCAAGGATCCGTTATTTCATTGATATAGTAAAATAGATCTTAACGTTTTTGATTGGAATTCGTGTATTCTCTCCAAAAATAAAGAAAAAATATAACAGTAATATCGATATCTTCGACTTCAAAATAATAAAATACTACGTATATACATATACATATATGTATATATGTTGATAACCCAAAATGGTAAGGACCCGGAAACAAAAATGTTGAAGGACCCGGAAACGGGAGACTCGTGATTTAAAACAAGTTTTTCCATAGAAACAATCTTATCCGAGGTTTTGTTAACAAGATATTAACAAAAAAACCCCGACCAATCAGAGCGCGAGTCTGCCAACCGAGTTCCCGCGGTGACGTTAGCTGCGCGCCGCGATTGGCATTAATATCTTGTTAATAAAGCCTTGGATAAGATTTTTTCTGAGGAAAAATTTGTTTCAAATCACCGTATATGTATATGTATATGTATGTGTATGTAGATGTACATGTATACATATATACATATACATATCAGTGTTATAATTTTCCAATAACGATTTAGAAGTTTGGGTATTAACCCTTTGCGATCGTATTAAATTTGGACATGGGTATCGTACTGGTCGGAATTAATTTCCGTTGAAAGAGCAGTGATACATAACATGCAAGATTATGAAGGATAAACAAGATTTATTCATTCTTTTGTGAACTTTAGATATATGTTTACACAACAATGTGTTTTAGTGTCATGTTTTTATGTAAAAATTATATTTTATAGTTCTCCATCGTGTGGTATCTTTCAAAGCAGTCTCCAACATGCAGTCCTGGTTTTCGATTACATGTATCGCAAAAATAATTAGTTTGGCGTCTTCCGCCCTTAATCTTTATGTTTGAACATACAGAACAATCTTTACTTTTACATCTTCACAGTGCCGCAATATATGCAGATTTCCATTAAGCCTTTCCTCTTTATCTGAGGTCGATGGTCTTCCTGGTTTTGAAGATGCTCCATCACGAAAATCACCTACAAGTTTTTCCACCAATTTTCGGACAAACATTATACTGGGTTTCGTTATCTCCAATTGATAGGAGCACCGCATTGGTTCGTGAATAGATTCTTTAGACATTCAGGTTCGTTCAGAGAAAGTGTAAACTGATACATAGATGAATACAGTATAAGATTAGTATGTTTCCTTGCTGTGGTGGCTGAGAGCAGACATACGACCGGAACGGTAAAAAAGCTTTGGTGGCTGAGAGTAGACATACGACCGCAAAGGGTTAAAGGTTTAACAAGTACAATAACTAATCGGCAATCTTGAAGATGGTGTCAGGAAGCGACTGTCTTGTCTCATGGTCTATACCGTTCAGAATAGATTTCCATTTGGATATGGACATATGTACATTTTAAAGAAACAGGGTAATTGCATCTAATATCACCTAGCACGTAACACCGTCACTCGTAATATCTTGTGAAGAAAATGCTAGCATCTGTTGGTAATGAACTAAACTAGTGGCCAAGTACAAAGATATTCTATGGTTGCTGGATCATATGATCAACGTGTAGCAAATGAGAAGTATTTCAGTAAATCTGGACAGCGTAAAAAATTACTGATCTGTGACAATTTTAAGGTCACACTAGGAGAAACCAAGTTTAAAAATTCTATGACTGTATGATTATTCACAGGGAGCATCTAAGTAATGACATACTTCAGTAATTTAATCGGTTCCAATATTTTTGTTAACGGAAACAATTTATTTTGTGTCGTGTCCAGTGTGTACCCAATACATACCGCCTACCCTACAGTGTAGTATTTCCCATAGCGATAATACGAAATTGGTAAAGGTACAGAGCTGAACTTTGTTTACCCAGCGTGTAAACGTGATCGTGCTAAAAACTAATATACAGGGTCTGGTGTAACTGGTAGCATAACCGGGTAGGGTTAAAAAGAAAAATAAGCCGAAATTATAAAATAAAATTTTTTCATTTGCGAATTTGATTCCGAAAAAATAGACTTTGAAAGTCTGCTGGATACACGTACAGTTAGGACTTGGCTAGCGCGTCTGTTCATTTCACTCCATTTCTACTTACTACCATGCCGACCACACGTGTTTCAGATTAATTTTCAAAGCCGATTTTCTCGAAAACGAAAGGGATTTATCAAACTAAAACTGACGTAATATCTTTATTAAACTCTACACGGCGGATTTTAGGTATTTCTGCCACACATGTACGAGTGTGAAGACTTTTGTTCTGCAGTTAACAATTAATCTCCGTGGTAAATTATGAAATAAAACAGAATTTCTTGAGGTTTATGAGATTCAGAAGATTGGAGATAACAAGATCTGTGATGAGTAGATAGCACATTATACCCGATAGACACCAGTTACCCGAGCGCTTTTCCCACCACTCGGCCATTCAGTCGTGCGACGCAGCTATATCTAGGGTGGGCTAGATATGCGCACTTTACGGTTACATTAATTATCTCCGTTATTTTTAGAGATATCAGAAAAGTTTATTATTCACAGAAGTTGTTCAGTATGAAGAGGACTATTACTTAGCAGTAACCAGTTTTTCGTAGGTGGAGTATCTTCTAAGTTTTCAAAGTTAATTATGTTATTTTTATTAATGATATTGAAATATTATGGAATAAATTCTGCATAATAAAGTATTAAGGCATTATGTGAAAAAGGTAATAATTTGTGACATGTTTTAGTAGCAAGTGTCTAGCTTGGTTAGCATCTTTTACCCAGTACGTGTAATCCGCGAGACAAGAAGCAATCAAATTACCACCAATATTCATTGCACTAGTAAAAGCATTATTAAAACAATATTATATACACTGCGCTTTCCGTGATGAGATATGCGAGTTAAATACGACACCGTATGTGTTCCGGCCTGGGCGTGTTGGGCGACAGAGTAGGGTACGCGCGCGTGTGTGAGAAATACGTGCGAGCAAGGGACGTGGCTTTCGTGCAGATAACGGTGGCTCGAGAAACGAATGTTTACTGTATTTGGGATCTGATAACACCCTGAATACAGAACACGAAATTTTGTATGAAGTATTTTTTTTAGAACACAACTTCAGGATTTATTCACTGTGGTCACGTTATATATGTGCGAGAGAAAGATTTCTAGGAGTGGGTACAGAGTAGAGTGAGGAAGAAGGACGAAGGCATTGTAGGGGTGGGTAGCAGTGGCGAGGGAGCAGAAAAGGCAAAAAAGGGAAGTGAGGGAAAGGCCAGCGGAAAGGAAAAGGCAAAGAAAAAGAGAGTGGAAAAAGTGGGGTTAGGGCGAGCAAAGTGGTAAAGGAGTTGAGAAAGCGGTAAGGCTAGAGCGGCAGTGACACCTGTGAGTGAGAGTAGAAAAGTGACCGGTAGACGGTCGATAAAGAAGGCAACAGGGGGCTAAGAATGTTTGATAAGGTAGAAGAGGGAAAAAGGGAAGGGAGTAAGAGGGGCAGACGCACAAATGTAGAAAAGCTGGGGAGGGAAAGGGCGCACAGCCTGTCAGGAAGCGTGGAGGAGCTGTGGGGGAGGAAAAGGAAGGGCAGGGAGGGGATGAAGGGAGACAGGGAAGAGGGGGAGGAGTTCAAAAAGAGCGCGAAAACAGGTAGGTCACTGAAGAAGAAGAAAGAGATGGACGAGGGAATGATAGGAGCGCTGAAGGCGTTAAGGGAGGAGATAAGGGAGATGAGGGGAGAGTGGTGGGAAACAAGAGAGGAGATGAGGGAAATGAGGGAAGAAAGAAGGGAGTTGACAAAGATGATAGAGGAAATGCGGAAGAAGGGGGAAAAGGAAAGGGAGGACACGAACAGGAGGATAGAGGAGATGAAAAGGAGGATGAATAAGATGGAGGTGAGAGAGGAGAAATGGGAGGCGACGCGACAAAGCATAGAGGAAATAGGGACGATGGAGGAGATGGAGGACGTGATGGAGAACGTGGGGTGGAAGGAGAGTATAGTGGGAATGGAAAAAGCATGGAAAGGGAGAAGCGGAGAAAGAATATAATAAGAAGTGGGCTGAGGGTGAAGGGAAAAGGGAAGGAGGGGATCAAGGAAGAGGCAGTGAAGCTGTAAGGGGACATAGGGGTCAAGGTGGAGGTAGAGGACGTAAGAAAGAGTACCGCACCATCTTCCACGAGGCGGCCATGGTGTTGGCGGGGGTTGTCCCGCTTGAGCTGCAAGCGGAGGCAGACGCCGACGTGTATCGGCGTCGTGAGGCCTACCGTTGGGCAGGACATCCCCCGCCGCCGGACGTGATGGAGGCCTGGAAGCGCCGGACCCGGGAGATTGCCCGCAGAGCGTGGCAGATGCAGCTCGACGGGAGCGCCGCCGCGCGAAAGCGGGCGGTCGAGGCGGTCCTACCGTGCCTGAATGCATGGCTGGACCGCAACCACGATAGAATTACCTACCGCCTCACGCAGATGCTCACTGGGCACGGTTGCTTCGGTGAGTATGTGTACAGGATAGGGGCGGAGGCGACGTCGGAATGCCAGCTGTGCGGAGAGGCTGTGGACTCTGCACAGAACGTCCTGTAGGAGTGCCCGGCATTCGCCGGAGAGCGGCGGGACCTCCGACAGGCAATTGGATGGGACCTCCGACAGGCAATTTGGGACCTCTAGTTGCAGGCTGTGGTGGAGGCTATGGACACCGACGAGGGGTCCTGGAAGACAGTGGCCTCCTACTGCGAGGAAATGATCTCGCGGAAGGAGGCCGACGAGCGTGTGCGGGAGCGGACCGAACCCACTCGTAGATTGAGGAGAACAGAGAGGAGGGCTCAGAGGCGGCAGCTTACTGCTGCTTCGGTGTGGAGCCCTGCCCCTCCCGGGAGGGAGGGGGATTGGTACAGGTGGCCGCAGGGCCCCATAGCATGTACAATCCCCCCCCTCCCATTGAACGGCAGTACACAGGGCACCGCGAGTCTGGTAGCGGGGTTGCCCTGCGAGCACGCGAAGTCAGAGGGTCACAGTTGCGGTGACTCCTCGCGATGGTCGTGGGGCAACGGAACTGGAGGGTGACAATGGGGATGTTACACCTGTCGCGACCAGTTCAGCATGCAACGGCGTCGAGAGGTGCCCCCCCCCGACACTGTCTGAGGAGGTGGAGGGACAGTTAAATTCCGTCCGTTGGGGGGCTCCGACCTCCACCCCCGCCCCTTCTGTAACATGGTGACCCCCCCCCCTAAGGGGGAGGAATATAGGCGGAGCCGACCGCAGGAAGACATGCGATCGTGGTACTAGCAGTCGGCCTGATGCCTGAGAGGGCCACCCAGGAGTTTTAGTGAGGTAAGAATCCCACACAAGCCATCTCTGCATCCCCAACAGAGGCGGCAGCCTTTTGAAGGTTTCTCCTCGAAAAAAAAGGTGGAGGACGTAAGAACCCTCGGCAAGAAGGACAGGGAGGGAAGGTCGATGGCGTGGGTCAGACTGGGAGAGAGGGAGCAGAAAGGTAGTGTGATGGGAGAAAAAAGGAGACTGGAAAGGAGACTGGAGAGGAGGCTGGAATGAATGAGGGATGATTCGACGGAAAGGAAAAGTGTTGAAACGTGCTCATAGCACGGTCGGGGCTATAGCAATCGAGCCATTTATGACAGGGAATTTTACCAGCGCATTCAGCCAAGGACCGACCCGCGGCCTTTTGTTTCCAAATTGCCGTTAGACGTCGACGATGACCATAACCTGGGGTTCTTGGGCATCTGCAAAACACGTGCGGGACACTCGTATTTTTATTAATTCTCGGTTTTTCCTGACCATCGATTCCCGGAATTCCAGGTCTACTTCGAGAAGGGGAATTTCAGCGCATCGTTCTCCCTTCCAACATTCCAGACATTATTTGCCACACCCACACCAACTCAGAACACCAATCATGTACAAATACATCCACCACTCCAACACACCATTCAAGCAACACACGAACCTGTAGATATTCTCACCACTCAGTTTACTGTGATCAAGTGCTATCCTGTTTTTTACCGTGTTCCGTGCATAAACCGTGATACGTTATTATGGCTCCAGTAACGGAAGAACGCATTCGCGCACTCACAATGAAGCGTGCATCTTTGAAATTTGAAGTTTTAATGTTTAAACATTTTATTGACAGTTGTGATCCCAATACACAAGACTTAGAAATTCAAAATCGATTAATTGAGTTACCTTCAGAATTCGCGTCGTTTACGAAATCTCAAGGAGATTTAGATGCTACAGATGAAACGGGAGAGTTAATGAAGGAACAAGTTGAATTGAAAAATTCGTACCTTAGTCATATATCTCAAGCACAAAAACTATTGCAAGCGGTGCATCAACCACCTAACGTTTCACAAACAAACCCTGACCGTGGGTTAAGCAATACGCCGTCGAATGTAGAAGGGCTCGAAAACGATGTAAGTCTTCCAAAATTGCATTTGCCTTATTTTCATGGATATTATGAAGAATGGCCGGGATTCGCTGATCAATTCAAATCTGCCGTAGATGATAATGCTAGACTAACTGACTGCCGAAAAGAAGCGGCGAGTTTAATTCAATCAAAAAAGTAATTACAGAGCTGGTTGGGAATTACTTGAGGAACAATATAATAAACCAGCAGTGATCGTTGCTAATCACGTACGCGCGTCGTTTAGTTTGCCACAAATTACGAAAGTAACGCACCAGAATTTAAAAACCATTCTTATCCGATTTAAAATCACATTATCGGGCGTTGAAAACACTGCAACAGCCAACAGCGGACACATTATTAATATTTTTATGTTTATTCAGACTAGATCAAGATACAAATTTAAAATGGAAAGAACATACTCGTGAAAATGTGTTTCCAAGTCTGGATGAATTATGTAAATTTTTGCATAATCGTTGTCACGATTTAGAACTATCGGGTCCAGCAGCTAACACGCGTCGCGTCGAAGTTTTTAAACCACGAAATCCACAATTTCATTCCGCACCGCGACCCATACAAAATAATATCGCGAGTCCTCAGAGAGTGCACACAGTCGGACATGCATCGTGCCCTATTTGTAATGGTCCTCATTTAATTTATAATTGCGACAAATTTACTGGGATTTCAGTGTCACAACGTACAAAACTTGCGATAGACAATCGATTATGTCTTAATTGCCTAAAGAAAGGTCATTCATTATCAACTTGCAAAAGTAGTGGCTGTAGAGTGTGCAAGAAACAACACAATACATTATTGCACACTGATGCCCCATTCGAACCACAACCTTCAACCAGTCGCGTTAACGTTACGTGTTTAAATAACATTACGGGTTCTCACGTTATATTATCCACCGCATTTATAGATGTTATTGACAGCAATTGACAATCTCATCGTTGTCGAGTGTTATTAGATTCATGCGCACAATCTCACTTTCTGACAAACAGATTTGCCAAAAGATTAAATTTAGCATTACATAAAACTCATATTCCAGTAACAGGGATGAATCGCATGCATTCTGAAATCAAATACTTCACGAAAGCTCGTATTCAATCCCGCACAACTAACTTCATGACTGAATTAACATTTCTTCTCGCAAATCAAATAACTGATCCTGTGCCGGATGAAAATATAAATTGCAACTTGTTAGAAATTCCTAAGAACGTGCCACTTGCTGATCCTGAATTTCATAGAAAAGCGGATATTGATGGTTTGCTTGGAGCACGATTATTTTGGCATTTGCTTAGTGTAAGACAAATTCAATTAGCATATCCCACAATTATGCTACGTAAAACATTACTAGGGTGGTTAGTGGTTGGCGAGAGCCTCAGTTCTAAGCAAATTAAAAAGACTGTTTGCAATCTAACATTGAACTCATTAGATGTTGAGCTAAGCAAATTTTGGGAACTCGAAAAAACACCACCAGTCAAAGTGTTTTCTGACGAGGAACGAACTTGCGAAAACCATTTTTTAAATAACACTCGACGAGATACAGAATCGGGAAGATACGTTGTAAAATTGCCCTTTAAAAGCACCGTTGATAGTCTAGGTGATTCTTACAATATAGTCATGAAACGATTTTTATCGTTAGAAAGATCATTTCAGCGTAATAAAACTATGCACGAACATTACTCTAATTTCATGCGTGAATATGAAACCCTTGGTCACATGACTAAGATTGAATTTTGCACTAAATCAGAAGGATATTATCTTCCGCATCATGCAGTCCAAAAGGAAGATAGCTTAACGACTAAAATTCGAGTTCTGTTCGATGCATCGGCGCAAACGTCATCGGGCATATCATTAAATGATATTTTAATGACCGGACCTACCATTCAGGAAGATCTTTTTTCCATTATTAATGGTCCTTTTATCCATTAACAGAGTTGCACCTCTTAAAGTTCAATCCTTACCACGATACGAATTATGTGCTGCAGTTTTATTGGCTAAATTATTTAACGCTACAATAAATTCCCTCAAATTAAAAATAGATCAACATATATTTTGGACAGATTCAACAATAATATTAGGGGGACCGGAAAGTAATGTCGCTTTTTTACATTAAATTCAAACGAACAAATTTTTAAGAAGTCTTTATTTTTAATCAATAATATAATCACCCTCGTTATCAACAACCTTTTGCCATCTAGTGTGCAAATTTTCAATCCCGGACCGATAAAAATCAATTGGTTTTTGAATAAAATATCTCGAGATTGCATTTTGGACATCATCCAAATTTTCAAATTTTTTGCCACTAAGAAAATGTTGTAGGGATCGGAATAAATGGAAATCCGAGGGTGCGATATCGGGTGAGTATGGTGGGTGAGGCAGTACCTCCCACCCCAATTCATTAATTTTTTCCAGTGTTCGTCTTGCACAGTGCGGTCTTGCATTGTCGTGTTGCAGAATGACGCCTTTTCTGTTGACAATCGCCGGATACTTTTCGATTAAAGATTGGTTCACTCGATCCAATTGTTCACAATAAAGGTCTGCATTAACAGTTTGTCCAGGTTTCAGCACTTCAAAGTGAACAATTCCGCGAATACTCCACCAAACACACAGAAGCGCCTTTTTGGGATGTAAACCCGGCTTCGCAGTACTTCGTGGTGATTCATTTGGAGAGAGCCACTGCCTTTTGCGTTTTGGATTATCATATAGGACCCATTTTTCGTCTCCAGTGATCAAACGATCAAAAAACGGTTCTGTATGGTGCCGTTGAAGCAATACGTTGCATGTGATGGATCGGTTGGCTTTGTTCTCTTCGGACAGATTATGGGGGACCCAAACACCTGCTCTGCTTATTTTTCCAATCTGCTGTAAATGTTCCTGGATGGTCGACCAAGGTTGGTTAAGGGTGTATGACAGTTCTTCGATTGTTTGACATGGATTTGCTTCGACTTCTTTCTGCCCTTAGCATGTCGTCTAATGTCGTTGGTTTTCCTGATCGATAGGAGACAGAGAGATCAAAATTACCGAATCTGAAGTTGGAAAACTATCTTTGGCATTTACGAACGTATAATGCACTTGGATAAACATCGCACATGTTTTTGGTCGCAACTGTTGCGTTACTACCCTTGCGAAACTCAAAAAGCATACAATGCCGGATATGCTCTTCTGGTATTTGGTATTGAATTATTTAGAAGTGAACAAGTCACAATAACCTTAAAATGACTTTGGCACGCCTTCGAGATACACAATGAGCTGACAAATGACAATTAAATATCGACATGCGCAGAAACGACATTACTTTCCGGTCCCCCTAATATTACATTGGATTAACGCTTCTCCTCACACATTAAAGGTCTTTGTTACTAATCGTGTTAGTGAAATACAACAATCAACCGATAAGGTTCAATGGCGTCATGTCCCATCACAAGACAATCCGGCTGATTGTTTGTCACGAGGTGTGTCTCCAACTGAATTTCTTAGCAATAATTCTTGGTTTACCGGTCCGCAATGGTTACGAAAATCTGAGGACAATTGGCCATTTATTGCATTGTTACCTGTCGAAGTGCCGGAGCATCGAACCGTAATAACCCTTGCCACGTTAAGTACTACGGTTGAAACATTTATTGAGAGGTTTTCGTCAATGGGGCGGTTAGAACGTACAACTGCATATTGTCTTCGATTTTATTACAATCTCACTAATAAGCCAAAACGGACAAGCATACTTACCGTAGAAGAATTGCAAGTCGCACGACAACGACTCATAAAATTTGTACAAAATACAGAATTTGCTGATGACCTAAAACTTTTATCAAATCCAAACAATATTACAATGGCAAATTACGCATGTTAAACCCTTTTATAGATGAGAATGGTATTTTACGCGTAGGTGGACGAATTAAACATGCAACCACCACGTACAATAAAAAGCACCCTATATTATTACCAGCTACACACCATTTTACTACATTAGTTATTCGTCATATGCATTGGCGACATTATCACACAGGTGTTTTAGGCACTTTAAACGCGATTCGACAAATTTATTGGCCAATCAATGCTATGCAATCAGTCAAACATTGCATTCGTACCTGCGTACCGTGTCATCGCGCGAATCCAACGATTCCGCGATATCAAATGGGAAATTTACCCAAAAATCGAGTT
Source organism: Dufourea novaeangliae (assembly GCF_001272555.1). NCBI lineage: Eukaryota > Metazoa > Arthropoda > Insecta > Hymenoptera > Halictidae > Dufourea > Dufourea novaeangliae. Next base: position 257,878 of record NW_015374214.1, on the reverse strand, counting down.
ACATTAAACCGTCCATTTTTAATAACTGGCATCGATCATTGCGGTCCATTATATATTAAAGAAAAACGCGTTCGCAACACCAAAACAGTGAAAGCTTATGTAGCAGTATTTGTATGTTTCTCTACAAAGGCAGTTCATCTTGAATTGGTTGGTGATCTCACCACAGATTCTTTTCTAGCGTCACTTAAAAGGTTCTTCGCGCGACGAGGAAAGTCGTCCGACATTTATTCGGATAATGCCAAAACATTTGTTGGCGCAAATCGAGAATTGCGTGAAATTCATAATTCATTCGAAATCGCCATTAAAGATAGTAGCATCCAACAGTACGCAAGAAATAACAACATACCGTGGCACTTTATTCCGCCGCGCGCGCCTAATTTTGGTGGTCTATGGGACGCAACTGTTAAATTAGTAAAACGTTATTTATACCGTACAATCGGAAAAACTTTACTAACGTATGAAGCCATGACAACGTATTTAACGGAAATTGAAGCCATTTTAAATTCCCGCCCACTTATTTCTTTATCTACCGATCCAAACGATTTTACCGCACTCACACCTGGACATTTCCTAATCGGTGACTTGATTACAAGTATCAATGAGTCAAGCGTTACAACCGTTCCGTCAACCAAATTATCGATGTGGCAACATGTTCAACGAATGAAAGAACATTTTTGGACACGTTGGCACAAGGACTATTTACACGAATTAACAGTTCGCAGAAAATGGCACACATCCACGCCAACTGAGGTCAAGGAGGGTGCACTGGTCATCGTACATGAGAACAATGTACCACCATTATGCTGGGCCTTAGGCAGGATAGTTGCGTTACATCCTGGTGACGACCATATCACACGAGTAGTGACGATCAAAACCGTTGCCGGCGAATATAAGCGCAGCTTGAGAAAATTATCACTGCTACCGTTAGACTAGTTCATGTATACATATATACTACTGTGATCAAAAAGTAAGGTGAATTTGTTTATAAAATGTAAATTCTTTATTTATTCTTCCAAATCAATTTCATCCCCTTCAAAGTAATCCCCGTCCGATAAAACGCACTTTTCCCAACGCTTTTTCCAGTCCTCGAAACAGTCGGAATAGTCTTTTTCCGGTATAGCCTTCAAGACCTTCTTCGATTCGGTTTTTATCTCCTCAATCGTGTCAAAACGGCGTCCCCGCATTGGCCTTTTGAGTTTGCTGAATAGCCAGAAGTCGCACGGAGCCAAATCAGGCGAATACGGTGGTCGCGGAACGATATGGGTCGAGTTTTTGGCAAAAAAGTCGCGCAGAACCAATGCAGTATGACATGGTGCATTATCGTGATGAAGGAACCAAGAGTTGTTCGCCCATAATTCCGGCCGTTTCAGACGAATAGCTTCACGCCAACGACGCATAACGCTCAAATAATATTCTTTGTTGACAGTTTGGCCCGGCGGAAGGAATTCATAGTGCACCACACCACGATAATCAAAGAAAACTGTCAACATCACCTTGATCTTCGATCGACTTTGCCGTGGTCTTTTCGGTCTTGCTTCACCTTTTGCACGATATTCGCTGGATTGGTCGGTGGTTTCAGGGTCGTATGCGTAAATCCAAGTCTCGTCTCCAGTGATGATGCATTTGAAGTGGTCCTGATAGTCAGACAGCAAAGTTTCACACACATCAACGCGACGCTTTTTTTCAAAAAAATTGAGCGATTTTGGCACCAATCGAGACTTGACGCGTTTGAGACACAAAACATTCTTCAAAATGGTTTGGACTGAGCCAAATGATATTCCAACACTATCAGCGAGGTCTCTAATTGTCAATCGACGATTTTCAAGCACCAAATCTTTGATTTTTTGGACGTGGCCCTCGTCGGTAGACGTTGATGGTCGTCCAGAGCGCGGTTCGTCTTCAACGCGTTCTCGGCCCACTTTGAACTTGTTGTACCACTTATACACGTTTTTTTGTGCCATAGTTTGATCACCAAAGGCCTTCCGCAACATTTTCAACGTGTCCGCACAAGAATATTCGTTCCGCAAACAAAATTTGATGCAAGTTCTTTGCTCAACAAAATCACCCATTGTAAAAATCGAAAAATTCACTTTTGGTTCTTTACAAAAACACGTGTAACTCGGAGATAATTAAACCTTTTGACAAACAGACGCTTGGCAAATGTCGTAGACAGTCCTACCAACGTAGGAAAAAAAATTTACCTGCCTTCCTAATGCCCGGGAGTTTTAAATGACAATTTCACCTTACTTTTTGATCACAGTAGTATGTCTTAACATCTCACATGTACATACAATTATATTCGTACCACCGTTTTTGTTCTCTGTACAGTATCATATGTAAATAATTTAACGCTTGTACAGTAGATTCATAAGTACTTAGAAATAAGGTACACTGACAAACACACATACATTCCGCTTGCTGCTTTATATTTATCACTTATTGACCATTGCTGGTCAAGGGAGGCGGTATGTTGAAACGTGCTTATAGCAAAGTCGGGGCTATAGCAATCGAGTCATTTATGACAGGCAATTTTACCAGCGCATTCAGCCAAGCCGACCCGCGGCCTTTTGTTTCCAAATTGCCGTTAGACGTCGACGATGACCATAACCTGGGGTTCTTGGGCAGCTGCAAAACACGTGCGGGACACTCTCGTATTTTTATTAATTGTCGGTTTTTCCTGACCATCGATTCCCGGAATTCCAGGTCTACTTCGAGAAGGGGAATTTCAGCGCATCGTTCTCCCTTCCAACATTACAGACATTATTTGCCACACCCACACCAACTCAGAACACCAATCATGTACAAATACATCCACCACTCTAACACACCATTCAAGCAACACACGAACCTGTAGATATTTTCAGTACCACGACAATTTTCATTCTGTATCCAACATCAGTAGAGACCACTTCGTCAGTCTAGTGCGATCTCAGATACTAAATACAATTTATACACAAGACACCAGTGTCAATTCATTTTATTCAAACCATTCCGTTAATATTAATTTATTCTTCGGAAAGCGACGTTCGTGAAATACTCCAACTTCAACATTTTTCGCGAACACTTCGCAACAAAAAGGAAAGCGGAGTGGAGAATAAACAGGGAGTCGAAGAGGGACAAGAGGGAGGGGAAATAGTGAGGGTGGGTTGCATGAAAATATGGGTGGAAGGAAAGTGCAGGGAATGGGACGAATGGCAGGAACTGTTCAGGAGAATGGGAGGGGAGAAGGTAGAGGGGGAAGGAGAAAACGGCGGGAAGGAAAACAAGGAGAGCGGGGGAGGAACGGGGAACGGGAAAGAGGAGAGAACGGAGCCAAGGGGGGGGCAATGTGAAAATTTGCTTCAGGAACGTGGTGGGACTGATGGGGAAGGATGAAGACTTCTGGAGGGGGCTAAGGGAATGGGTTAGGTCTGGGTTAGGTACAGGACATTGTATATCTAACAGAATCATGGGCGGAGAGAAAAGAGTGGGGGGCAATCAGAAGGAGGCTACCGACAGGACACAACTGGGAATGGCAGGAGGCGAATAGAGAGAGCAAGCGGAGGGATGTTAATGGGAGTAAAGAAAGGAATGGAGGTTGAAGGGGGACGGGGGAAGGGAAAGAAAGGAGGGATGGCATGATAGAGAATGGACGTTCGCGGGACCGAATGGGTGCTCTGTAATTGATTACATGATAGGTGGGAGGGAGGCGAGGGAGGAACTAGAGGGACTCTGGGTAGAGGACAGTGTGGAATCAGACCATCATCCGATTGTGGTAGAAGTAAGAGGAGGAGGAGGAAGGGGAGGAGGAAGAAAGAGAGGAGGAGGAAAGAAAGGAGGAAGAAAGAGAGGAGGAAGAAAGAGAGGAGGAGGAAAGAAAGGAGGAAAGAGAGGAGGAGGCAAGGGAAGGGTGGAGGGTAGGAAGAAATGGGACTTGTCAGGGGAGGGAAGGAACAGATTCAGGGAGAAGACAAAGAAGTGGGACCTGGAGACAGAGAGAGTAGAGGATGGTAGGAGAGTTGGAAGGGAAGATAAGCGAAGCAAGAAGCAGGCTGGGAAAAGTAGTGAAGGGAAGGAGAGGATGGGGGGGGGTGAAGAGTGCAAGGACAGGAAGGAGGAAGTCTCCTCACTTAGGTTGCTAAGGACATAGCAGAATGGCGAGGGGGAAAGGGAGGAGTACAGGAGGACGAGAGCTGGCCACAGAAATGGTAAACGGGGATAATAGTACCACTAAAGAAGAAAGGGGAGGGGTCGAGGGTGGAGGATTATAGAGGAGTCACGTTGATGAGTGTGGGGTACAAAGTCTGTGTGAAGGTCCTAGAGAAGAGATTAGAAAGGGAGATGGAAAAGGAAAGAATGCTCCCTGAGAACCAGGCAGCGCACAGGAAGGGAAGGGGTACAATAGTCACAGTTACGTGTCGAATTACCTGGTGAAGAAGGAGGTGGGGAAGGTAGGAGGGAAAATTGAACAGAAATTTACGTAATTGCGTGAGTTTTATTAATTAAAATAAAATTGAACATGAGCTTCTGGAAGAGAATTTGAAGGTGTTTGCCTTCTTTGTGGACCTGAAGGCAGCATTTGACTCGGTAAACAGGCGGATGCTATGGGAGGCGCTGATGAAGAGAGGGGTAAGTGGGGGTTAATAGACAGGATAAGGGAGGGGTACAGCGAGACAGTGAGCAAGGTGAAAGTAGGGGGACGATGTGGGGAAGGGTTCTAGACAGCGAGAGGGGTCAGACAAGGATGCCCGTTGAGCACTAAATTCTTCTCACTCCTGATAGCGGACATGGAGGAAAGGCTAGAGAAAAGGGGAAAAGAATGCCAACGATGTGGTATTGATGGCGCAGGATGTAGGGGAGCTGAAGCTGATTCTGGAGGAATTGAAGGGGTATCTGAAGAAGGGATTAGAACTGAACCTGGGGAAATCAAATGAGCTTTGGGAAAGGGGGTGGGATGAGGATAGAGAGGAAATGGAGGTGAGGGGAGGGAAAGGTGGAGAAGGTAAGGGAATACAGGTACCTGGTGTACAGGATACAGAGAAACAGAAAGCAAGAAGGGCAGGTAAGGGAGAGGGAAAGGAATGCAGCAGGGGCGATGAGGAAGGTTTGGGGGTTAGGAAAGAGGATTTTCGCAGGAAACTGGAAAAGGAGGGTATGGTTATACGATATCATGGTATGAACGGTGACGAGTTACGGAGTGGGAATATGGGATGGAAAGAGAGGGAACGGATAGAGAGGATGGATGAGAGGTATTTGAGATGGGTCATGGGGTTAGACGCTGGCCGTCGCCGCCGAGCCGTACCGCATCCCTGACCGCCCCGATTGGGCGGGGGACGCGCTGGGCTCCGTGGCGGTGGTCGGCGACGGGGCCGCCCCCCTGAGCGTTTTGACGCGCGGGTGCGGCTTCGTCGCGGCGCTGTATGTGCATCTCGCGGTGGTCGGGGTGTATGCCCCTCCGAGCATGCCCCTCGCGGCATTTGAGATGCTGTTGGACGGGATCCGGGACATTGTGTCCCGTGATCCGACTCGTCCAACATTGGTCCTGGGGAACTTCAATGCGAAGTCTACCCTCTGGGTAAGCCCCAGGACCGACGCGAGGGGCGATGTCGTGGAGGAATGGGCGGCGAGCGCGGACCTTCGGCTGCTCAACCTAGGGTCTGCGAGCACGTGCGTGCGGTGGCAGGGAGAGTCGATTGTCGACCTCTCATGGGCTACGCCCGCCGCCGCGCGTCTCGTGTCGGGGTGGAGGGTGGCGGAGGAGGTGGTAACACTTAGCGACCACCACAACATCATTTTTGATGTTTCCGCCGCCCCTCGACACCACCCCGCTCTCCGCCCGGGCGCTGGCCGGCCGCCGCGTAGATGGGCGCTCAAGCGCCTGGAGGAGGACGCGCTGATGGCAGCGGCCGTCGCCGTGTCCTGGCCGGGGGTTCCGGCCGGACCGTTCGCGGACGTCGATAGAGAGGCCGAATGGCTCCGGGAGGCAATGGCGGCTGCGTGTGACGCAGCCATGCCCCGGGTCAGGAAGCCCCCTCGGCGGGCCTCGTATTGGTGGAGCGACGAGATCGCTGCGCTGCGTGACGTGTGTCACGCGGCGCGGCGCCGCTTCACCAGGGCCCACCGGCGGCGGAACCGCAACCTGGCGGGGGAGCGCGAGCTCTACGAGGTCTACCGACGAGCGACGGTGGACCTCCAGAGCGCCATCAGGGAGGCCAAATCCCGTGCCTGGGGTGAGCTCCTCGAGACGTTGGACCGTGACCCGTGGGTGCGCCCGTATCGCATCGTCCTCGGACGTATGCGGCCGGCGGGGCCCCCGGTCACGGAGTCTCTTGACCCCCATGCCCCCGTGGGTGTCGTTGAGACCCTCTTTCTGGACGATCCGGATGAGGGCTCGCGGCCGCTCGAGCCGGCGGACCCGACCAACTGGTCCGCCGAGCTGGGGGTCATGCAAGAGGAGCTCGCGGCGGCCGTCAAGCGCCTCGGGGCCAATAAGGCTCCGGGGCCTGACGGCATCCCCGGGCGGGCGCTGGGATTGGCCTCACGCGTCCTCGGGCCTCGACTCATGCGGCTGTTTGACGGCTGCATGATGTCGGGGCGGGTCCCGCTGCCCTGGAAGCGGGGCCGGATGGTCCTCGTCCCGAAGAAAGGGAAGCCCGCGGACTCTCCTTCCGCGTACCGGCCGATATGCCTCCTCGACGAGGCGGGCAAGCTCTTCGAGCGCGTGCTCGCTGCCCGCCTGTCGAGGGGCATGTCCGACGGTGGTCCCGGTTTAGCGGACTGCCAATACGGTTTCTGCGGGGGACGGTCTACGCTAGATGCGATAGTCCACGTGCGTTCCCTCGCGGACCGGGCAGTTTCCCGCGGTGGTGTGGCGTTGGCGATCAGTTTGGATATCGCCAACGCCTTTAACACCATCCGCTGGGACACGATCCGGGAGGTGCTCCGAGAACACGGGGTGCCTCCGTATCTCCGGATCGTGCTGCGGGACTACCTGTCGGACAGGGTGATCGAATACCCCGGCCGGGGCGGCGTAGTCATACGTCGAAGAGTCATCCGAGGCGTGCCCCAGGGGTCCGTTCTTGGACCCCTACTGTGGAACGTGGGATACGACTCGGTATTGCGCGGGCTCCTCCCGCCCGGTGTGCGTGTCGTCTGCTATGCGGACGACACGCTGATCATCGCGGTCAGGAGAGAGTGGACGAGGACCATCCGCATTGCGGAGGTGGCGGTGGCGCTCATCGTCACCAGGATCCGGGACCTGGGGTGGCAGATCTCGCCGCCAAAGACGGAGGTAGTCATGTTTCATGGACTGCCTCTGTCGCGGCGGGTCCCCCAGGCTTGGGTCCGAGTAGGAGACGCCTGTGTCCGGGTCGAGGGACGTATGAAGTACCTCGGCCTCGACCTGGACAGCCGCTCGCGCTTCGAACGACACTTCGACCGCCTGGTCCCCCGGATTGAGGGCGTGGCGACCCTGTTGGGTCGTCTGATGCCCAATCTCGGGGGGCCGGAGGAGAGGGTACGCCGCCTCTACATGGGGGTGGTGCGGGCGATGGCCCTATACGGGTCACCCGTGTGGGCCTGCAACCTGATGGCCCGCCGGTGAGGCCGGCAGCTACTGCGGCGTATTCAGCGCTGCATGGCCATCAGGATCGGGAGGGGGTACCGCACCATCTCCCACGAGGCGGCGGCCGTCCCAGCAGGGGTCGTGCCCTTTGATTTCCAGGCGGAGGCTGACACCGATCTGTATCGGTGTCTTCAGGGCCTCCGCCAGAACGGGGTCGACCCTCCGGACGACGCGGTCGAGGTGATGAGCGCCAGTGCCGGCAGCTCGCTCGTGAAAAGTGGCGGCGCCAGCTGTACGACAGCGGCGTCGCCCGGCAGCGAGCCGTGGGCGCGGTCCTACCCGTCCTTGATGGATGGCTGGATCGTCGGCACGGCAGGCTATCCTACCGGCTCACGCAGGTGCTCACCGGGCACAGACGCTTCGGGGGGTACCTGCAGAAGGTTGGAGCCGAGGCGACGGCAGAGTGCCACCAGTGCGGCGCGGAGGTTGACTCCGCGCAGCACGTGCTGGAGGAGTGCCCGGCCTTTGCCAGGGAGAGGCGGGCACTCCGTTTAGAGATAAGGGGAGACCTCTCGCTCCCTGCCGTGGTTGCGGCCATGGTGGGGAGCGGGAGGTCGTGGAGGGCGGTGTCCGGTGGGGTCCGCACAGCCGGCCCCGATGACGCCGGCAGGGCGGGGCGGGTCCCCACCCCCCGTAGGCGTCTCCTCGCTCCCCGGCAGGCGAGGCCTGCGTGTATGGGCGGACGCGTGCGTGGACATCGGGAGTCGGAGCTTCGGCTCCTGTGGCTCCCGCCTTCGCGCGCGCGTCCGCCGGGCCCGCTGATGCATTCGGGGTGGGGTCCCCGGCTGCATCCAAAGCGGCCCGGTAGTGCCGGCGTCGGAGCGCAGTCCGCTGACGTTGGCGGAGTAGAGGAGGGGGGTGACCGGGGTATCGGTCACCTCTGAGAGGGCGTTTCGATCGCCCCCACGGAACGGGCTCCCCGATAAGGGGAGCACAGGCGCGGCGGTGGCTGTGCGTTCATACGAGACCCCGCCACCGCCGAGTTCCGCCCGAGAAGGCTGCCGCGGGGGTTTTAGTGGGGGAGAGTCCCACACTACCTCGGAGTCCCACCCCAGGACTCCGAGGTGTGCATAATGCATTTCCCCCGCGAAAAAAAAATGGGGTTAGACGCTAGGACGCCGGGATACATGGTAAGGGGGAGTTGAAAAGATGGAAGATGAAGCTGAGGGCCGGAAAAAGGGCATGGGCATACGAAGAGAGAGTAAGGGGGGATTGGGGTGGGAAGATGTCTTAGAGAGATAGAGAAGGCAAGAAGTGGACTGTGGTAATCGGCATGGGAAAAGGAGAGGAAGGAGTTCATGGAGGGGAGGGGATGAGAGCGAGAGAGATAGGAAGAATGGAGGAGATATACAGATGATACGATCACCAGAGTTTTATGGCAACACTAAATAATTGTATTAATATATTATGTGCCATTATCAGTAAAACACAATGAATTGTTGTCTAGAACAGAAATTGACGTAATTGCGTGAGTTTTATTAATTAAAATAAAATTGAAAATGAGCTTCTGGAATAGAATTTGAAAATAAAGAAACACACGTTAGTAACATCAAAAACAAACATTTGCGATATATTTGGAGAAGCTGTTATGCCAATCCCACTCTGTGGGAAACTGTACATTTCTTAATATAATTTAACTCTTTGCAACCATAGGATTCCATTTGGAATTATGCACTTACATTTATAACTTATATTACGAGTCTGAAGAATCAATATCGATTCGTATCGAAAAGCTTAATTATTTGCTGTAAGATAGATACATTCTCGAAGATAATATTTAGGAATTGTTTAATAAATATTCGGTTTTGTTCATAAACAATTTTTTTTATTCCTTTTTTCTTAATTTTCCTGTATTCCTGACATCCAACAAATAATTATGTATGTGCGAGAAAATAATTTTCTTTGGTTTGAAAGAAATAACTCAGGTCAGAAAGGATTAATTATATAAATTCAATAATAATGATATTCTAAAATACTTGCTAGAATAAAAATTTCTATTGAAAGTACATACATATCTTATAAAAAACTCATCTAAAATTTTCCACTCGTTTAATATGTAGATACATAAATAATATTCGCGATGCAGTCAAACAAATGAAACATACTGACATAATTTTCCTGAATACACTGTAACCGTTCCGATTACATAGACGAGCTCCGGAGAGACACACACAGAGATATCTAGTTGTTGGTGCACAGTAGCGATCCATCATTGTAAGAATCGACGGAGCTCGCGAGCCACGTCATAGAATCGGAGTGGAAATGTCCCACTATCTGTTGAGAATGCGTGCGCATCGATCCCCACCGGGTGCTGATCGAAGGAGGTCGATGCGAGCCCGTCGATCAGCACTCTGCGTTGGGAAGCGAACTGATACACACGCGATCTTAAAGAGGATCCGTACGGCGAAACACGGTATCTAATCGAGAGGTTAAACCAACCTGGTAAGATCGTCAAACCGCCTTTCTTACCCTCGATACATACGCGCCTCAAACCGAGGAGTCAAGTGCTCAAACCGCGCCTTGGCACAGCCACGATACGGAAATTATAAATTCATTCATCGTTTATGTATCAGTCCTGAACCACGCAGCAGTCAATTGGAACGTTGTATTGTACACAGCCGTAAAATAGTGTAGAAGTACGATTCATTCGAAAGGTTTTCATAACGAACTACAAATATCTGTTTTTCGGCTCTGTACAACCGTGTGTAAACGAGGATCGTGTAATATTTGTTGATTCACGTGTCCTTGTTGTCGTGAGTTCGGGATAATCACATTTCATACACTGGTTATTGAGGAATTTGGCCATATTCGCGTCGTGCTCAATTCGCATTATAGAAGCTAGCTAACCACATTCTTGTCGAAATCGAATCGCGATAAACGATCGGATTCTTGCATGGTCAACGTCTTTCTCCCAACACTGGAGATCACTCGAAATCCACGTATCGTGCCGACGAGTGGGCTCTTGGGTGTTGCAGTTTGACTGCAGCTTTATGCACGTCTCCACTCACGCATTTTCTCCGAAACTTCAGCCATATGCGTGAGTGCTGCGACAAATCCTCAATCGTCGATCTACGTACGGGCTAGTATTCGTCTTCCCCCCCGGTTCAACCGGTCGGAGCGAGTGGTGGTTTCGCGTCGGAATTCGAATCGCGATATACGATCGGATTCGGCATCGTCCTAGTCTTTGTCCCGGCACCGGAGATCACTCGAAATCCACGCAACGTGCCGACGAGTGGGCTCTTGGGTGTTGCAGTTTGACTGGGGCGTTATGTTTGTCTCCCCCCACGCATTTTCTCCGAATATCGGTCATATGCGTGAGTGATGCGACAGGTCCACAATCGTACTCGTCCGGGAAGTTAAAATCTAGAACAATCGCAACTGACGACAAGGATACGTTTCAAAGAAAGCATTGGTGTGAACGTAGTGCATCGCGAATGAGGAAACTGGCCACTCGATGTAGAGTTAGTATACGCGCGCAACATCGGTGCTTATATTCGGGTTAAACAAACCTCTATTAACAGGAGGACGAGTATTGTTGTATCACTACTTAAACAGAATATACGCAATGTTCGTTAACCTCTAAACCGTCTCCAACTTTCTTCTAATACCAATCAGATCTCGTCGCTATCCAGTGCCTGGAGGCACGAACCAATCTAGACAATCCTAGTAGATGATCAAGGGGCACGTAACCTCCCCGTTGCTAGTCGAATAAAAAGAACGGTCACAACACACCGTGTACTTAGTCGCCATCGCTTTTCAATCCATTTCTCCTTTCACTACTGACATTTTTACGACCATCATAACTTCAACACCTGTCGGTATTTCTTGTATTTCTCCATCAGTCTTTTTCTGTCATCCAAGTTCCACACAACTTTACAATATCCCCATCCTTTACTCTTTTTCTGCGACTCTTTACCTTTCCCTTCTAAACCCGCCCTTTACTTCCGTTCCTCCATTTTCTTTCGATTCACATTTTCCTTCATCTTTTTTCTGTAATAAAATTTTTAAATATATTCTAGAATAAGTAAGAAAGATATTCAAACGATACGGTATTGGATAAACATCCGTTCATCCTGATTCTATGCCGTTTGTCTGCAAGAAAAAAGGCTTTAAATGTTGAATTAAGATCTCGTTCCCCTTTAGCGGACCGAAAAGAAGGTGATATTGAGGAACTTTTTTCAAAGAATGCAAGGAAAATATGATATAAAAAGTTCCTAATCTTCATGTACTACACATTCAAGTAAATAAAAAAAGTTTTGTTTCAATCTTCGTACAACGTGGCAAATTGTATGCGGAGCTAATCGTGTTCATCCAAATTGAACCTTACAAACGATGCTCGCGATATCTCGATGTACAGTAATCCGAAATCAAAATTTCAAAACGATTATTGAATGTTACTCCCACGTTTCTCGTACGACCAATAGGAACCTCTCGATTATTGTCCAGGTGTCATCCCTATGACTGGAGGGGGGTGGGGGGAAGGGCTGTCAAGAGCATACAGGTAGCCCTCGTTGAATGTGAAGGCCCCGGTTCCGCGGAACTCGTTTTTGCTCGAAGCTCGAGCCTCGGTAGCTTGCCTTTGTAGTGTTCCGAACATAGAAAAGGACAAGCGAGTGAAAAACAGAAAAAGAAAGTTATTTCGACGTGGCGCGGTAGTCGCCAACGAACTCTTCATTACCCCAATGGTTTTTCCATGTACCGACGCGACGATACAGATCTCCTCAAGAACCTGACCGTTCGCCGAGAAAACTTTTACCCCCATTCTGAATGACGCCATGATGTCTTTTCGTGATACCCCGATTTCCACACAGCCCTTTCCCAAATTCCGAATGTCGCCAAGATGTCTTTCAATGATATCCCTATTTCCTAGGTCATCCTTCTCTAAATTCTTTAACCTTAGCGTCCTTTTCGAAATTCCTGAAACATAGCGTCCATTCCCTCCAACCGGAATCCCTTTAAATACTAGTCCCAAGCAGGGGATGACGCAGTTAATTTCCGAACGTCAGCAACGTCACAACACCAGTCTGTCCAATTGTATTCATGATTGTAAACAGTAAATTAATAAAAACGTATTAAAATCTAACTTGGAGTTACCTCGACGACACACTCGATTCGACTGCGTGAGACCGCCTGCAACGCTCTCGCCGGCCCATGGTTACATTGTGGTTGCTACGGTTCACGTTATCTCACTCAGTCTCGATATGTCTCGTTCGTTCCCTTCCTCACAAGGTCCGATTGTGTATGTACTATTTCGGCCAATAATAAAAATACGTGTGACTGGTTGTGATACAGCTAATTTCACTTGTCGGCAACCTCTAGGCATTCGCTGACACTTACACGCTTCGACGAAGCGTCGTACATACATACTTATACATTTCCCTGCTCCGTCCGTCGAGTCCGTCGGTAAGAAGAAAGAGGACTTTTTTCGACGAGTCGACGCGACGGCTGAATGTTGGGAGCCCGAGAAAAGACTAAATGTTCAGGTATTGGTGATACAACACTAATGCAACAATAAAAAAATTTTGTTTTTGGTTCTTTATTAATGAAATGTTTACTAACGGAATTGGTGAAATTTTTCTGATTACATAAAATAAATAATAAAAATATTAAGTTCCGTTTAAAAAAAGTACATTATTAAAAGCTTTGTAAATTACAATTAAACAAGGGATTAAAGTGTTGTATTAAGTTTGCTCTATGAAATATGTGTTACGTATGGAGATTAATTTCATTTTCAATCGTATTCTACTGCGCGCCTGGCAACGGAAAAAGCCCTAGAACTCCGTCTGTTTATTCCTCAAGTAATAGGGGAGCGTAATCTCGACCAACTGGATAGCAACCTAGAGACAGAATTATGATTCACTCGCGACCGTTAAGATTCCTTTATAAAGAAATTCTAATGAAACCCCACCCAGTTTTGGGACTATACAGGGTGTCCCAAAAATGTTCTCCGACCCGGAAATGGGGCACTCGGGGGTTGAATTGGAACAACTTTTTCCTTAGCAACAATGTAAACTGAGGCTTCATTACCAAGATATTAACGAAAAACTGCGACCAATCAGAGCGCGAGTTTGCCAGCCGAGTTCCCGCGCTAGCGGTGGCTACGCGCTACACTTGTACTACGAAGCTCCGAACAAGTAGGTCACCATGCATCGCAGGAAACCGCGTATAATAATAGCAAATAGACAAGACGTAACAAATAAAATCATACTTTTTATCATCTGTCGTTTGTTATTTAAAGAGATTAATGAATGAAACGTAAATGTAGGCAAATTATGTGTAACGTAAAAAGACGAATGCACATTTACATTTTTGTAAATTCCTTTTTACGATATTGTAAATTTCCTTTCCTATCTTTTTTGTATTGGTATAAAAATTCGTAGTTTAATAACGGTCACCAATGTTACTGATAATGAATAAGTTTCTTCAAAAAGCCCGAAGAAAAAGTTAGGTACAGAAACTTGCAGAATTACCGCTGGAAACAAGCCACAGCTTGCGTTAAATTAAGAAAATAATAATCAGCAATAAATTGATTAGAACTCACCTTTTCGGAAATTCACCTGCAGTTTGCAAAACCTGTGTCATTAGGTCACTCAACCAATCCTGGTCATCGACGGCCGAAACGGTTTATGGCAGGGTATCGCCCAGGTCGCAGGTGATCGCAGGTATACCTCACCAGCCGAAGCTAAGGGTTCTAACGTCAAGTGCGGCCTGTTTATTCCACCGAATAGGTATTCACTTCACTGCACGACCACTAACACTGATCACCCGACACAATCACATAATGTATTTTTAATCCAACGTATTGTTACTACGTTAGGAAAATTCGTGGCCCCGGAAAGGGCCGATTGTTTTCAATTTTTCAGATGTTTTACGTAACCAAACACTTGCACACAAACACCCGCATATCCGTTATTGTGTACGTACCACCATAACATTGCGTAATACTCCCGTGAACTGAACATCTCTGTCGCCCGATTGCTAACCGACTGACAGAATTTTTCCGAAAGGGCTTCCTCTACCCCCAAGTAGTTTCCCATCGTTACATTGTGAGTTCACTCCCACCACGACAAGATTTAGGTAAAACGAAACCAACGGTTCTAGGATAACACGTGCTTTGCAAGAAGTGCAAGGAAAGAACCGTCGCGCAGTTTTACCAAGGCGCGTAGCCCGTTAATTTTTTGCCAGGGTACCTACTGCTTCGAGATAGGAAACAGACATCACGTGCATCGGTTTGAAAATGTCCGAAATAAAGAGGACCACCAACGTACCCGTTGCTTTGAGTTGGAAAGTACAATGTATATTGTTTTCCTCGAGGAGCAGGGAAAAAATTTCACCGACACGTGTGAGTTGTTGACGCTGCTTAGCCCCGTCCGACCACCTTTATAGAGGCCGGTGCGGACTTTTCGGTTATTTATGGCTCAATGTCTTCGGCCTCGTAGCAACCGTGAACTCACAACAGAATTGACAGTCGCCAATTTTATTACAAATCTGTGAAATTGTAGTTCTCATGAAAATATTTCATACGTATTTTTTTTAGTATTCCGTCAAATATCTCGACAATTATTAAAAATATAAAAACCATATAATTTGCAATATTGTGTTTGTTTTGATATTGAATGTAGCTATGTCATTGAATTCTAGAATAATCCCTTTCTTTAAACAATCTTTTGCCGACTCCTGACAGTGTGTGGTGCAGGTAAATCCAAAAAAAATTCTACCATATTCGTTGAACTCTTTTCCGTAAATCATTGACACTTTGATATAGCTTTTAATGTCATTGAAATAGTCTGGAGTGTTAGCGATACGGTCAGTCGACCGTAATAGTGGAGCGCCCGGTTCTATTAGTCTTCAATAGGTTACTGCTACGTTAATATGAACCGCATCACCCTACCGATAGGCTTATTTTACGGAAAAGAGTTTAACGAAAACGGTTTTTATATTTTTAATAATTGCCGAGATATTTGACGGAATACTAAAAAAAAATACGTATGAAATATTTTCATGAGAACTACAATTTCACAGATTTGTAATAAAATTGGCGACTGTCAATTCTGTTGTGAGTTCACGGTTGCTACGAGGCCGAAGACATTGAGCCATAAATAACCGAAAAGTCCGCACCGGCCTCTATAAAGGTGGTCGGACGGGGCTAAGCAGCGTCAACAACTCACACGTGTCGGTGAAATTTTTTCCCTGCTCCTCGAGGAAAACAATATACATTGTACTTTCCAACTCAAAGCAACGGGTACGTTGGTGGTCCTCTTTATTTCGGACATTTTCAAACCGATGCACGTGATGTCTGTTTCCTATCTCGAAGCAGTAGGTACCCTGGCAAAAAATTAACGGGCCACGCGCCTTGGTAAAACTGCGCGACGGTTCTTTCCTTGCACTTCTTGCAAAGCACGTGTTATCCTAGAACCGTTGGTTTCGTTTTACCTAAATCTTGTCGTGGTGGGAGTGAACTCACAATGTAACGATGGGAAACTACTTGGGGGTAGAGGAAGCCCTTTCGGAAAAATTCTGTCAGTCGGTTAGCAATCGGGCGACAGAGATGTTCAGTTCACGGGAGTATTGCGCAATGTTATGGTGGTAAGTACAGAATAACGGATATGCGGGTGTTTGTGTGCAAGTGTTTGGTTACGTAAAAAATCTGAAAAATTGAAAACAATCGGCCCTTTCCGGGGCCACGAATTTTCCTAACGTAGTAACAACACGTTGGATGAAAAATACATTATGTGATTGTGTCGGGTGATCAGTGTTAGTGGTTGTGCAGTGAAGTGAGTACGTATTCGGTGGAATAACCAGGACGCACTTGACGTTACAACCCTTAACTTCGACTGTTGAGGTATACCTGCGATCACCTGTAAACTGGTCGATACCCTGCCATAAACCGTTTCGGCCGTCGATGACCAGGATTGGTTCAGTGACCTAGTGACACAGGTTTGCAAACTGCAGGTGAATTTCCGAAAAGGTGAGTTCTAATCAATTTATTGCTGATTATTATTTTCTTAATTTAACGCAAGCTGTGGCTTGTTTCCAGCGGTAATTCTGCAAGTTTCTGTACCTAACTTTTTCTTCGGGCTTTTTGAAGAAACTTATTCATTATCAGTAACATTGGTGACCGTTATTAAACTACGAATTTTTATACCAATACCGAATTACGTTCACTGCTCGTTTATTCTCTGTTACATCACTTTTTCGTTCACACATTCTTTGAAAAGGAAATTTACAATATCGTAAAAAGGAATTTACAAAAATGTAAATGTGCATTCGTCTTTTTACGTTACACATAATTTGCCTACATTTACATTTCATTCATTAATCTCTTTAAATAACAAACGGCAGATGATAAAAAGTATGATTTTATTTGTTACGTCTTGTTTATTTGCTATTATTATACGCGGTTTCCTGCGATGCATGGTGACCTACTTGTTCGGACTTTCGTAGTACAAGCGTAGCGCGTAGCCACCGCTAGCGTGGGAACTCGGCTGGCAAACTCGCGCTCTGATTGGTCGCGGTTTTTCGTTAATATCTCGGTAACGAAGCCTCAGTTTACATTGTTGCTAAGGAAAAAGTTGTTCCAATTCACCCCCCGAGTGCCCCATTTCCGGGACGGAGGACATTTTTGGGACACCCTGTATATACAGGGTGTTTCGTTTAACTGGAAACGGTGGAATATCTCACGAAGGATTAAAGTTATCAAAAAAAATGTTCGTACAAAAGTTGTTTCGTACAAAGGGGGGCATTACGTGGTATAAATAATTTTTCTGAAAAATGTTCGTACAAAAGTTGTTTGGTACAAAGGGGGACATTACGTGGTATAAATAATTCCATTTTTATGTATCACTCGTATGTAAAATAGTGTGTTAATTTCTGGTAACATAAAAATATGGAGTATAATTTTGTTCATTTTGTTTTATACAAAATAAATTATTAGTATAAGCAGATTAATAGAAATTGAAAATAAAAAACGACCATAAAAGAAAAATACGTGTAATCGTCGTATTCTCCAAATGTTATGGGCTTTCTTAATGCATATGTATTTAATATTGGACTTCGGTTAAATTGCAGTCTTTTCTTTTAAACATATGAAATTTGTTGTCATGCATTCTTTTCGATAAATACATCAATCCTATATTCTACAGGTCAATTAATGCACAAATTCAAATTTTTTGAAATTGTGACACGGAGGCGTTTTTCCTTGCAGCCTTAGAATTGTTTACATAGTTGCCACTATGTCTGCCCTTCCGGACCAGGATTAATTCATGTACACCCAATTCTGTTTTCACACAATAGATACGTTCCAGAACGTGTAAAAAACTTTCGTGTAGAAAAATATACTGTATCTATGGAAAAATGGAAGGTGGTTCCCAGAATTAAATAATTAGCAAAAATAATACACTAAACTATATGAAAATTGATGTTAGAATCTTATCATTTTTACGTGTTTGCAGTTTTTATTTTATGAAGATTGCACATATGTAATAACGTAACATACAAGGTGCGTCTGAAAAGTTCGGTGAATGGTCCCATATGTTAAAAACCGCGCTGGTTAGGATGAGGCGCCCGTGCATACGCATTGAGAGACATGTCAACAAGTGCCCCCTATCGTGCAAATCATCGAAGCGAAGCAGTGGTGCACGCTGCGACCAATCTAACGGAGTCACGTGAGAACTCGTGTAATTGCAAAATGGAGCAACGCGTTAACATGAAGTTTTGCTTTAAATTAGGGAAAACGGCGACGGAGACCACACCCTCCTTATTCTCCAGATTTGGCGCCAGCAGACTTCTTTTTGTTTCCCCGCCTTAAATTAGCCCTGAAAGACTTACGCTTCGCAGACGTTGCGGATATCCAACAACGCGTGACCACGGTGCTTCGAGCAATTCCAAAAGAAGCGTTTACTGAAAGTTTCCAACAGCTTTACAACCGATGTCGGAAGTGTGTTGTAGCTAATGGTGATTACTTTGAAGGCCAGTAAAGGTATTTTGTTTGTAACTCTTGTTTCCTTTATTTTCTGAGACCATTCACCGAACTTTTCAGACACACCTTGTATGTAGGAGTGTTGGAAAAATCTGAGGGCCCAGCGGGATTCGAACTCGCGACCCCCGGCACCGAAAGCAGAGACTATCCACTGGTCCACGGAACCCTCCTATTTTCCAATGATGTTATTTGCTCCTTTGTTAGGTATGGAGGTCCCAATCCCACATATATGAGGTAAATTATCACTTGCAAAGAAAAAAATATATCTTGATCATCGTTTTCTTGCTCCATTGGTGAAATTCTTTCTGTGATCTCTTGAAGAAAATTAGCACTAGTCTCCTATGGTGCCGATGTTTCAATGATTTTAAGAACGATTTCAGTTATTAATCCGTGTGTACGTGTTTTGATTGTATTTAATGACATCATGCTCACCAATTCAAATCATTCACTTATGATGTCATTAATGATTTCAGATGACGTTGGAACTTCCCAGTTCGTTCCTCATTAGGATCATGTTTGACAAAAGAATTGCCCAATTTACTGGTCAGTTCAAAACCTTTGTTCAAGACTTTTCATCAAAATTTGTTTCCCTAGAATTTGGGTCGATCGCGTTAGATCAAAACAGATCGTGTAAAAGGAGAATAAAACTTTTTTCCAATTCCTGTTAAATCAAAATCGTGTACAAGAAGTTCGTGTAAAAACAGGATTGGGTGTACATTATTTGTTTTTTTTTCTGTGCTCCAAAAGCTCCTAAAATGGAGACAAACAAAATATGTAGACCAATACGTGATATTTATGAATCAATAGTTATGAATCATCCTACTCTGTTCTCTTATCGTTTCATCTATCGTAATCATTTCCCGCAACTCCTAGATCGATAGAAATCGAAGACAAGTCACGATGATCATGCGTATTCACGCGACCAGAGCGAGTTTCATTTGTTCCTATGTCGTCATCGGCAGTGGGTCATCGTACTCTTCCTCACTTCCCTAGATTATCTGTCGTCCCGTAGCCGCAAAAGTAATGTCACGTCATTTTTTCTCACGCGATACAAGAGTCGATGTGTGTTTTGCGCTGTTTCGCATTAAAAAACATGGCTCCGCAGCTCGTTGTAGCCACGCGGTAAAAATATTCCAGAATCAGTTAATTGAATTCATTCATAAAAGATTTGTGCACGATAGAAGCCAGCGACGCGGCGAAACGCGCCGGCAATATAAATCACGAATAATACCTACTTTTCCCGCCGAATTTTAATGCGATTACGAAATAATCGATTAACACGTTACAGTGTCTGCTCTACTGGAGAATGGAGGAAAGTATCGCACTTTTATTTAAACAAGTAACATACACACAGTGTAGGGCTCTTGATTTTTACCGGGTAACTGGTTACCCGGGTGTTACCCGGGTTTGTGAGTAATACGGTTGCGGGTGCCCGATACTCCTATGATACGGGTAATCGAGGAAGTACAGTTAACCGTTTAATGCAGTGGATCACAATAAACATTATACTCAGTCTTATATTTATATTATGTAAATTATATATTTCAGCATGTAAGAAAAAATAGAAATTAAAAATATTTTATTTCGGAAAGTATTGTGTAATAGAAATGTAATATAAAAAAGACTAAAATGTAGGGGCACCTCACGCGCCTGTTTCCCCTTCCAACTTTTCTTTCGCGCCGAGTGCCTTCGTAGAAACAAAGGAGCCCATACTCTTGTCTCTGTCACTCCATGGTAACTACAGTGGTGGAGACAAGTTTTAGCTCCCGGGAGCTAACTTTGCCCACCGCTGTGTTACACCTACTTATTGGAGTTAAAATGTTTTGGGCTTTTTTATATTACATTTCTATTATTACTCGCAAACCCGAGTAACCGGTTATCAAAAGTCCTAACACAGTGTATTCCAGGGAAGTGTCGCCTCAAAATTTCAGGACTTACCTTGAATTGTACAGAAAATTGTGTTGCACAAAAGTTGAACTATATTTAAGCGTGCACAATTTTCGTAAATCACAGTTTTTTTATCTGCATTTCTTTAGGAGATATGAGTAGTATCTTTTGTTTTTTACAACGAAACTACAGCTTTTTTAAAAAAAATTATATTAGATAAATCATGAGAACTCCAACGGCTATTAAATATGTTTACGAAAAAGGCACAAATAATGTGTACAAAGTCAACACAAGTTCATGCAATGTCGTGGTATATTTGTACCTTTGAGCGTTCGATTGTTTCTGAGGAGAACGCCTTGGTGTACCACAAAGTTGCACAACTTTTTTTGACATTATTTGCGTTATTTGTGTCATTTTGTAACATATTTATTGTCGTTGAATTTGTCACGATCGGTTCTAATAAAAAATATTTTTAAAAATGCTATAATTTTATTTAAAAAACAAAAAGTAATGCCCATTTCTCTGAAAACAATGCAGTAAGAAATTTGTAATTTACGAAAGTTGTGCACACTAAAATGTAGTTCAACTTTTGTTTAACATAAGTTTGTGTAACAGTAAAGTTCAATGCAAGTCTTAAAATTTCGTGGCGACACCTACGTGGGACACCCTGTATTTCAGGTTTGTAATTGTACAGTAAATTCCTTAATGAAAGTAATGAATTTCTGTTTAGCTCTTATTTTTAAAAAATTGTTTATAAATAGAGTAAACTGCGTTTAGTCAATGATACTTGTTACTCCGTGATACTTTTTCATTCGGCCTCTATCACAAAGTTGCCAGGCCATATTTAGTTGAAATAAAAACTAACAATCCGTGTTAATCTCTTACTTTATATTACGGTAAAAAAAATCAATCGATCGATGTTAGTGTGATGGATTGAGAGAACGTTTTCGTTCAAGGACAGCAATATTTGTGTAATTTTTCGTACTTATTTTAGACAATTGCTTGTTTATGTATTATAGGTGCTTTGGAAGATAAACGGAATGTCCAAAATGCAAGTAAATGATGGTGAAATAACACCTTGACAAGATTTAATCTTAAAATTATCATACAGACAGGCATCAGAATTATTTTTGCTTATAAAAAGTAACTGAATTCTTTTATTTTATGCCTGAACCTGCGTTTCTTATTGCACTGTTTGAGATAAACTGAAGATACTACATTATAGATAATAGATATAGATAATAGAAAATAGATAAAAAGATAAATAATAATACAAACATACATAATATCTCAATAGCGAGATTATAAACATAACATAATAACATAGTAATAAATAAGTAACTGATGAACGTATCACGACGTTACATGAACTATCACGGACTTACCAGAGTTTATGCTACATGAATTTGCATAAATGACCAAAGTGTAATTATTTCACACTTGTGAAAATCAACTGTACAGTGAAAATTTTTATTTTAGTTCTTATAAGATTCAGGTTGAATTTAACCCAACTGATCTATGAACAATATATACACCAAATATTAATTTCTAATTTAATTTGGATTTAAATTAATTATTTTCATACGAGGTAAACTCTAAATTTGATGTCTCAAAATGTGTTACATTTGTATAAAACATAGTTAGAGTTGTCATAATAAATGCTTTTTAAAAATACGTTGTCAACGTCAAAACAGTAAAAAAAAGTGTTCATTTTGGCGTCTACGGAAAGATTTATGCATTTCGAATTCAGACGATTGTCTTACTTCTGTATCTTTAATTTAATAAGAAATTATCAAAATCAAAAAGAGCCATATATCACAAAAACAATCAATTTCTTACAGAAATGATTAAAAATTATTAAATGTTTATATTTTTCACATTAAAAACATATTTAACAAATGTATCTTACAGCGATTATGATCATTTTCAGAAGTTGTTTTACAACAATCAGACTTATAGAAAAATTAATTTCTGCAGTGGAAGAATTTGCTAAATCTTAAAAATATATAAAATATGATTGTTTCTCGTTGAAAGTTCTAGTTTACTGTTTCATAAGTTTGCTGATACAATTAATAGATAAACATTCGTGGTTTAGTGACATCAGAAAAATAGGAACAAATTTTGACAAACGGACGTATTACGTATGAAATTCCGTTCACGGTTTCATTCC
The DNA here is from genome assembly GCF_001272555.1 of Dufourea novaeangliae. Taxonomy (NCBI): domain Eukaryota; kingdom Metazoa; phylum Arthropoda; class Insecta; order Hymenoptera; family Halictidae; genus Dufourea; species Dufourea novaeangliae. The sequence continues at coordinate 235,240 of NW_015374214.1, read as the reverse complement.
ATTTCAAAACGGATTTTTATCGTCAACGGCTACAGGATAAATATTTAAGTAAGCGTTTGTACAGCGACAAAACTTAATATCCATAAAGCAAACGATTAAAATAGTTTAGATAGAAGTGAATAGTGAACAGTTTATAAAATACCTAATAATGCAGTTTTTGTAAGCTCCATCTACCGTAGCATAAGTAATCTTTGTAAGAGTGAGAGCGTGACGTAACCAGTAAAGTACATGATCATCATGCATACCTCATTCTACGGGGGGCTTCGTATCCCGCAAGAGATGACTCTTTCAGGTCACGTTTACAAATCCAATTGTAAAATCAGTGTTTCTATTTATACAAGAAACGCGTTAAATTTATTTTCATTACTTTTATATGCCTCCACTTTATCTACATTCGTTACAAATCATGCATACGCCGGAATTGTAAACATCGTATACCGCTGTTAATCAGTGTTAGGACACCTTGTCTGTATGAAGAGAATGTGATGTTTCATAAAAAATATATATTTGGGGCCACTTTTGTTACCTTAACCCTTTTAGTGCCAGGCGAAAAAGAGGTGCCTATGCGAAAATAACCGGCCGAATTTCACGGTTTTACTAGGGTTTGGGAAAATGGTCATAAAAACCAAACAAGAAACAATATTTACATGATTCAAAAAGCAGTATATTAAGGACGAAATAGAGAACAAAACAATGACACTAGTTTTTCTATATTCATTGAAAATTATATAAATAACAAAGGTATAAAAGATGATAAAGAAAGTAAAAGTCCAGTTCTCTCTTACAAAACGTATTTGCACATACAAAAAGTCATCTTTTCATCATAATTTTATATAGACCATTTATTACAAAGTATATACTTTGCATTTCCGATATATTTTGATTATCTCTTCCGAAATACGTAATTGTTATAGGTAATATAACATTGCTGAAACAAAATTATGTTGTCATAAATATATTTGTGATATAATCAGACTGTCACTGGGTCAAAACGAAATATACTGCTCACGACAACGATCGAAGAAAAACTAACTGATCCTACGTCTCGCTGCGGCAATGCGATCTTATTTCGTGAGAGTCTTCAAACAGTTGTTTATAAAACGCTGTCGACATGTTCCGATAAGGGCCCAACGCCACGGCCATTCACGCCGCAGGTCGGATGTCGCCTGAGCGGCGACCATCGGTGTTTATGTTAGATTTCGTTAGCTCCAAGCGATAGGAAAAAGTCGTCGTCCACAAAGAGTTAAAACGAAAAACTATTTTTTTTAATTCTCTCGTAATGAAATTAGACCATTTATAACGTATTATAAATTTATTTTGAGATAGAGTTCTCCCGCACTGCGAATAGTAAAGCGCTATAAGTCGCGGGCCGATATATCGGCTCTGGCACTTCTCGCCAGTGCAGCAAGAACCGATATATCGGCCTCCGGCACTAAAAGGGTTAAATTAGCACAAACGTTATCCATTGTGCTTTAATATCCCCGAAACAATATGTGTCCAAAGTCAATACTTCTTTATAATAAATTAATACGTTTTCGGATATCCCTGCAATCTCACTACAGGTTTCAATCTGCTATGCACTTTCTTTTGTTACGATTTTCTGTCCTTTCAGAAATATAAATACTCTTCGGAGTAAATTGTGTGTAATTACTCACTTGAACATTCCCTAATTTAAAGTATATTAATCAAGCTTTACACTAATACAAATTGTAATTTTTAATTCTGACTTCAACATTACATGAATATATATGTGAATTACACTGCTCGAAATTAAATTAATCCATAAAGTCACTGCGGTTTTCGATGAAATCGTAGAATACTTCTATAATAATGATTATTTTGTGAGCGATATCGTTTTGATGTTTATCAAAGAAAACATATTCATTATCAGCAACATTAGAAACATTATTTATTTGAGAAAAATATGAAAAAACATAATACAACACAAAATAAAATGCGAAATTTCTATAATGTCACATCTTTTTTTAAATGAATAAACTCTAAATGAATAATAGTTCCTCTCTTATCTCTAGATTAGTAGTCAGTACAATTACCATTTCTCTGAATTACTTAAAAAATTCGACTCGGCATTGATAGAATTAAAGTTTGAAGTACTTCTTCATCAATGGATGCCCACGCTTCAGAAACTGCCTTTGATAGGTCGTTGATCGAATTGTATTGTTTACAATTTTCATAAAACTTCCTTGCGAGTATTCACCATAGATTTTCTATGGGGTTCGGGTCCGGAGAACAGGCTGGCCACTTCAAAACTTTAATATCTTTTTGACTAAACCACTGCTTGGTACGATGTGATGTATGAACTGCAGCATTGTCGTGTTAAAAACTGAAGTTGTCATTGTCAATTTCTTCGGTGGATAGTATCAAAATTAATTCCAATAATTCCGTGTATTGATCGGAATTCATTTTAGGAGAAATACGACAAATGGGTGTTTTTTTAACGAATGTAAATTCAGCCCACACCATTAACGTACCACCACCAAAATTACGACTCATTGCAATATTTTTTTGTTTTGATAAATCATGTCAGTAGAATTTATAACCATCCGGTCCATCCAAATTAAACTTCTTTTCATCCGAAAAGATAACATTTGCCATTCATTACTCCATGACATGTGTACTTTTCCAAATTCAAGACGAGCCTCTTTGTGATGTGGCTTTAGACTTGGTTTTTGCAGCATTTTCGACCATCGGAACCGCTTCGAAGTTTTTAATACTTGTTGGACACGTCTCGTGGATACTGGCAACTTAAGATCACTGCGAAATTGTGATGCACTTTTCGATTCTTTGGCTGCACATCTCATAAGTAACGAATGTTGCCTCTTCGTCAGTTTCTGGTTTTCTCCTTTAGGGTGGTTCTTACCATAATTTTCACCTAGATTTGTGTAATTGTCTATGACAGTATGTGAACGATTTAGTTTTTTTGCTATGGCACGATTAGAACAACCCGTTTCCTTGTAAGCATCAATCGATACCTTTTCAACGCTTGTTAATAAGTTTCCTCGCGGCAGTTTGATAAAACTGAATTTAAATATAATAAGTATACGGTTTCTATAAATTAGAAGATTAAGTTGAACAATAATACTTACATTTGAATTGGTTTGATCACGGTCTGTAGTGGCTACTCGTACGGAATTTACATAGAAACTAAGTGGCTTTATAGAAACTGCGCTCTTAATTTGTGCTTCGTGCAGAAAAAGGGCAAAACAGACACGGAACGTAAACATTCTGGAGCAGGTAAATTATTCCATGGAGACTTAATATTAACAAAACGTAAACACAGACGGGAAAAAGCAACAAATTTGGTAATATTTTTAAAATATAAACGAAAATGAAGATGACTTTATGGAAATTTCGAGCAGTGTATGTCGTACGCGTGGAGCGATACTTTAGTGAGTAACTGTAAAAACATGTCTAAATGAAGGACAACGCGATTAGATTGACAAATACTGAAGGGTCGGAATAGTAATTACAAAAAAATGAAAATATGATTCGATTAAAAAGTACCGTAGCAAGATTAAATATCGACGCACCGCATGAGAAAGTTTTCTTGTAGACTCTGCGTTACATAGTTGTTGGTAAGGGCACGTGCACATGTACGGAACAACAGTGTAAATGCGGTAACGAATAACAGACTCATCGAAGCACCAACGAATTAACTAGGAATTTAGCAATTTCTTTGTATGTTTTTTTTTCTTAAATAAAGTATGTATAAAGTAGAAAAGTTGAACTTTACAATTCAAGGTCTAAACAAATTTGATGATTTTTTTACTAAAAAAATGTGAAGCAAGATGTATACATTTCACTATGAAAGCTATTATTTGTACACCCAGTACGTTCCACATCCTTCCGGTTGAGATTCTCGACCTCTTATACGCGACTGTTTTTCACACATGGTTGTCCATCCAAGGACAACTTTGCCAAGAATTTTTTCAAGGTGAATCACTGTCTCCTTCAATCTCAACTACAGATGAGACTAACCATCTTCCCATACTTGTATTTTTACCAATACTATTTTGTGTGATGCAATACGAATACAAGGTACATGTACATACACTTACAGACACAATTAAGAGACAAAACGTGTTCTTATGAACATCATATCTGTTACCCCTATTTATACATAATCAGTGAATATTGACGTATGTTTTATATTTTAACAGAGTCAACAATATGTGTTTCTTGTATTTTAGTCAAATCTTTACATATGAAAGAAAAAAGAGAAAATGCAGTACACAGTCCCTGATTAAATGCCCTGTTCCTTAATTTATGTCAGCATATGTATAATATTTTGTATTGAATATTTGTATCGTATAATATATGTGCATGCACATGCAGTAACAAGTTTCAATTACTTGAAATCTGTGACTGTGAACATTTTTAATGATCAAGAAATAAAATTGGAATATATATTTATAATATAGATAACACACCCATGTACAAACAAGATAAGAATACTAGGACAAAAAAAGGATAAAACAATATAATAAATGTTAAATGCTGGATTTTTGTCTATGGTCACCTCAATACTCAGTCTAAATTAACACATATTTGTAAAAAAAATTATTCCATAGCATTAAAAATAAATATTCTGTGTGTCGAGGTTAATTACCTGTCACAGAATCACAAGTTTCCATAAGCAATTTGTCATCTAAATTTATAAGTTTAAATCCTTAAAGCACAATTATGTTAATTAGTATGCGTTCTAGCGTAATGTCATTACTAAGTGTCAAAGAAACTTTTACACTATATTTTATCAACGTGTTGTTCATGATTATAATGTTTGCAGTATGAGATTCTTCGATCAAAATATTTTCCACAATTTCACATAATTTGTAACTCACCTTTATGGTATTTACAAAGTTGGTTAATTGACAATAAATCAAAAAGTGGTATCATAAAGCCCAAAGAATTTTGTCCAACACATAGTGAAGTGATTAGTTATTATAAACTGATTATCAATCAAATTTATGCACTTACTTTATAAACTTGGCCATAGGTTCCATTGCCGACCACTTCAATCAGCTCAAAGATACCTGCAGGTTCCTACAACATTAAAATATGAATACAGTGCTACTTATGATATACATACTAATAATATTCATGTATACATATTTAGTATTTGTAGCATATATTAATGATTAAACTATAAATGTTAATGCAAATGTACATTTTTATAGATCAAATTAAAGAAAGAAATAAAATAGGAATTCATATTTTTCATAAAAAAAATTGTATAACATTAAAAATAATATAAAAAGAACTATTGTATATTATGTATTTTTATTTTATAATCCTGCATACAATTAAATGTGTTATATCCAATTATAATTTCTGAGAAGATAAGTCCATTTAATTTATCATAAATGTTATAAGATATTCTGTCATCTTTACATACGCTTATGTACAATTATAAATGTAATTACTTTTTATAAAGTGTATAAATATGAAATTCATTTGTAATACAATGTACAGTGATAGAAAAAAATTATCTAATTACAAATGGTTGAACCTTTAATGATCTGTATTTGTAGAAAAAGAATATGTTACATGTAATAATATCTTAGGTATGCACATAGACTTTTATTCAATACAAACATATGTGCATACCAAGAAAGAGATAATGTTTTGTGACTATACACAATGTGTTCTGTGTATTGCATATCAAGTTTATAACATAAATTTCTCATAATCTAAAAGTCTTAGTATTTTTTAATAGAATATATGTAGAAAAATAATTACAGTGATACAATCATATTCTTCTTTTTAAATAATTCTATTCTTATTTAGAAACAGAATACGTGAACCCACTTTTATACTGTAATAACTATTTGCAACATTAGATGTCAGTGAATTTGGTGACTCATATGAAACATTTTCCAAATAATTGTCAATGAAATATAAGGTATACTGATAACGTGGGCAGGTGTTTCCGATTTCATCCAAGACAATATTAATGACAGAAAAATTAAAGGAGAACTTCTCCCTCCCGTTGTTCTACCAAGAATAAATAGTCATCGCCTGTCTTGCGAGGTTAATTACCGAACACTGTATTCATTTAAACTATATGGTAAACTGGTATAGTGGGAGACATCGAACAGCATATATATAATTCTGAGACGTCAAGTAGAATGAAAATAACATATATTTATGTACCTTCAAAGCGTTTAGATCAATGTCGTCGAGCGAACAGTTGACGCTCGGTGCCAAATTATGCGCCATCTTGATACACCACTTGCGCTCCTCGCGTTATCTCTCGTACGCGAGCTCGCCGAATCCACCGTCTATCCTTTTTTCAACTTCTCTCGTTGTTGTTCCTTGTACCCACTCTTGGATATATGCCGGCCAAAACTGCAAGGGGTGGAGAAAGAGAAAAGTATCTTTCCTACACTACACTAACACGAGACACTAAGATCACAAGTGGTAATTCCTGTTAACACGGTCTGGCGATATTTTTATGAATATTTAACCAGGAATAATGCAGTGAGAAAGGAAACACACGCGTGGTAATAGCACATGGCGTACAAGAACTGTAATGATCAACGTGACGAACCAGTTTACCAATCAAACGGAAAAACGATGTACACCTCCATCGCGTTTCTTTTAAATTTTTTTTATAAAATATAATTACGTCAGTTACGCATAATCACAAACAACCTATTGCCCGGTCACAGCGCCAAGCGCTGGATCGTATCGTCATAACGAAAGCGGCACAACCGAGCCGAGCCCAAACACAACGGCAGCGGCCGTTCTACGTCCTGTCTCACTGCTTGCTGCACGCCTCGTTTCTCCCTCTTTTGCACTCTCTCGTCTCGTGTTATCTTCTTCGTTCTTAAGCGTGCGCACACATACTTTTCTTTTCTCTCTTCTTTATGCAGAACAAATATTTTCACCGTCTTTGTTTTTCGTACGCTGCGTGATTGCACACCGCTACTCCTTGACGTCACCGGCTGGGCTAGACCATGATGGCGGCGTGCATTCCCCTTCCTAATTCTCTTATCATTATATGAATTCAACCAAAAGTAAACTTTGTCCAAAGCATGTTAAATTCTACAATTGTAACTGATATTTGTAGTTTGTATCAGTATATACTATCCCCTGATTAAATTCTTCACTAAACGTTTACTCGATATGGGTAACACTTTAGAATGTTATATAAGTACACGTAAATGTATAATATTGAATCCACCAATTCGTATTGTCAAAGTATCAATAAAATACAAAATCATATACTAATAAAGGCAACAAGTTTATTTTCATAAATAAATATATTTTATAAAAACAATACTATCATTTGTTAACTTCCATCGCGTCACATTTTCTTACACATCTTCTGTTTTTTTTGTATTTACATGAAATGTTCTACATAGTGTACATTTAAAAAAATATTAAATTTTGTTATAATTGTAACATAATTATAAATAATATTATAACCAATTCAGTCGTACATACGCTTAAGTAGAACTAAACATTTTCTATAATACAATAACAATTTCTTATTCATGTTGCGTTACAATCGTAACTATGAATTATATGTACCCACTGTACATACACTATAAAATATGACCATACGGCTATTTGCAATTGTTGAGTTTTAATTAAAAATCGAGACCATCGTTTCTTAACATAGTGTTAGTAATTAGCGCTGTAAAAAATAGTGTTTTTTATGATGTAACTTATGAAGAAATTTGTGTAGAAGAATTCTTATCTAACACAAAGCTGCTAATTTTCGTACTGTGTTCAAATCTCGAAGAAGCATTTGTATCGTTTGTTTAGTTCGAGGCTGAATGTCTTGACTAGGTACAAGATCTTCCGGATCCAGGGCTTCTAAAGCTGCAAACGTGTATTGAATGTTACATAATGACATTTTTTATAACTGTAGTTTATACTGCATCTAGACATACCACAAACTTGTGCCTCAATAGATGTTAATCTTGCATCTATATGATTTTGAAAATGTTCAATATGTTCTAGTAATCGCATTCGACATTCTCCTGGATCTATCGGTGCTTCTGGTTGTGGTATAAATGGTTGCAATGGTGTTGATATTTCGTGTTCATTTGGTTCTTCGCGCATTTCATTCTCTGATAATGTTGACGCAGATATATCATTTTCAGCCGTTTGATTCGACAGTAAATCTACATATGTATAAAAAGAATTAAATCGTGTTCTCAGTTCGAATAAAAGAAAAAGAAAATTTCAATCAGCTGTAACTCATTTCTAACCTGTAGCTGTTTTTACGTCTGAAACTGTTGAAGGCTTATACTTTCCTTCCGTAGCAGTATTTTTTGTAAGTGCATGGAGAAGAATATGACTCTTATTTTGGTTTGTCAAATCTTCCTTTTTATAAACACCTTTAGTTTCGTCTGCAGTCGTATTATCTTCTTCCAAAATTTTCATCAATTCCGAATCCGAAGCTATTGATTTTTCATCATGATCCTCTTTTAAAGTAAATTTAGTTTCTGTCTTGACTTCAATACGTCGCGATACATCAATTACAGTGTCTCCAGGATCTTTCACTGCTTTTGTGACTTCTATAATTGGTACTGGCGTAATGTCCGGTTTTTCTATTTCTATCTTTTCCCAATTCTTCGCCCACAGATATAGCTTTGGATGATCCTTTTTTCTATAATGCCATTTTTTTACTTTTAATAATGTATATTACCTTTAATCTTTTTTAAACATAATTTATAGATGCTTTATGATACTTACTGAGCTACATTCATTTTTATTCTTAAACTATGTAACACTTGTTGTATCTGCAAAAGAGCAGCAATTAAATCATAAGAACGTTTCAACATGGCTGTCCTTTGATTAAGTGCATATTGATTTTTTGTTCGATTAGGCAATGTTGGCAGTTTTCCCTCTTTTATCCAATCTTGATCATGGAAATATTTCTTTGATGCTCGTTGTCGATATGGATTCTGACAAATATAACAGATATATTTCTCAGGCACATCCTTTTCCTTTTCTATTGCATTACAGTGACCATGTTGCCAGCATAAACACAGGTCGCATTGTATCATTAAGCCATCTTCTTCCATAAACCCACAGGTGCAATTTATTATTTCTTCTCTGCGAAGTTGTTCCACCTTTATCATTTCACCGTTAATCATCATCATAACTCCTTCATTTTCTAAAATGTAATTTACGATTTCTTAAGAAAAAAATAACAATTCATTTTTCTTTTATTACTACGAACAATGTGTATAAATGTTTGTTAATGTTAAAACATTGTAATACATATACTTCCAAGTACAAAGCATAAGAAAATGAAAAGATTTTAAATGCAGAAACAGTTTTGTAATGCGTGAGCAAAGGTAAATAAAGAAACGCATAAAAAAAAAGAATGTACCTTCCCCATCATTATTTGTATCTCTTTTAGTAATATCCCCTTTTAAGGATTCAGCCTTTTCAAGACGAGAATCATTAAGTTGACCTAAAGAATAATAAAATAATAAAACAGTGGACTATTACTTATATTCTATTGAACAGAAATTAATGACTTACAACCACAGAAAATTAGAAGGTAACTGATTTATCACAAAATGATATGCCAGCTGTAAAAGATATGCTAAACCAAAAATAAGAACTTACTACTCTGACTGTTCTCGTCACTTCTTGAATCTGATTTTCGACGACTATACCTATACATGAGTGTAGGCGGACCTTCCGTGTCCATAGCACTTTCATCTAAGTCGCCGTATTCATCTGTAATCTCTTGAATACCTATTACAAAAAAAACATTTTATATTTTTAATATACTAAGAAATTATAAAATATGTTATAGATTATTACCGGGTCGTCTTTTACCCCTACTTGGAACATCAGAACTATATTCCGATAACTGTCGTTTCCTTTGACCTTTCATCCTATCAATATGAATACTTTCATCTAAAGATTTTGATCTATCGATTCTCTGTGTTTCTGATGACGTAGTGGGTCTTACTGGAAGGAGAGTCTTGATACCAGTTGATGTTCTTTCTTCTCTGACTTTCAGATCAAATAATGTTCCTGGTGACATTGCACATGATTCTTCTCGTTTCTTCTGAATTTCGTCATCCATATCTACGCTATGACTAGAAACTGGCGACATTCTCTCAATTTTAACATCTGCTTGTACTTCATTACACTGTTCCATTTGATCAACCTCGTCCTCTACTTCTAAAGTTGTAGGCATAACCAGTGTTGGTGATATGGGTTGAACAGAATTTATTATTGATGGAGACATTACATATAACGGTTTATCTTGAACAGACTTTTTCTTTCCTAATTTATTATATTTTTCTAATAAATTATTAGATTTTCTAGGAATAATATCTTCAATAGATTCTCCAATTGTTCTTGCATACGCTAGGTCTGCAACATTTGGTGTAGATCCCAAAAATTTTGAATACTCTGGATGATAATGTTTAATGTGCATTTGCAAAAGATTTTCTTTTCTGAATGTTTTGTTGCACCCTTGTTTTGGACACTTGTAAGCACTATCCTCCATTTCTACACGAAGTCCCCCAATAAAGACAGCTGTTTGAAAGTAATAAAGCATACTTGTTAATAAAAAATAATTATAACACAACATTTTTTGTACAGTTTACAGAAAACTAGAAAACAATATTTCCATTTATGTGATATAATGAAAAATATTATTAATTTCAATATTTATAAGAATTTTTTAAAACACTTACAGTAAATTGTTCCTAATATGAGTAAGCATGAAAAAGGCATAAAACTGATCAAGTAACATGAACATTAAAAAAACAATTATATTAAAGTGAAAAAAGTCTTACCACCGTCAGGAATAGATGGTGTTGGTGTAGAAACTAAAGTTGTAACTGGTGTACTTGTAGGTGTAAGTAATGAGTCTATTACTGGTGTTGTCTTTGTTTTAGGTAACAGTGTTTTAATCTTTTTTGGCATTTCAGTGACAACATCTTGCTTTACTTTCTGCCCATGGTTTTTCTTTTTCCGGTGAATACAAAAATCAAATTTATCTGGATCAAAATCAAACTGTCCTTGATTTTCCATAAACGCTCTGATATCATTTTTTGATCTAAATTTCTTTCCAGTTGATTTATGAAGAAACAAGACATCCCATTTTCCAGCAGATGTACCTGCTTTTCTTTGAGTGAAGTGTTTTTGCCAACCTGGTGGTAATCGTCTATCTGCGACAATTATTGAACGACGTGGTCCTGCAAACATACATACATATGATGTATGTATACATGTTCATAAAAAAGTACAATATACATTAAACGAAAACTTTTATTTTCTTAGCATACCATCATTTCCATCTACGATGTACGATTCAGTACCCTGAGGTTCACCATCTACCCATTCGGGTCCTACATCTTCCTCTTGATCAGCATCATGTTTAAAAATTTCTTTCTTGTTTTTCTTTGCATATGGTTTTGCTTTTGATACATTAGTGTCAAATCCTCGTAATAAATCTGTACCTGGATCATAACATGGTCCAAACAATGTACCATCCAAATCTATTTTATTTTCAAACAAGCTATCACCACTTTCATTCATTGAAGTCCCCTCCTTTTTTGATAATTTATCTGTTTCATTCTTTGATCGTTTTCTAGAATGTGTATGAAATAACTCCATCACTATATGTTTTCGTTTCTTATCCCTTCTTTCTTGTTTACTTCCTATGTATTCTTCGCTTTGAGCAGGTTGCTGTTAAAAATAATGATGTACTTATTGTTCACATTGGTGTTATAAAAAAATTAATACTTGGGTTCATGAATATATCAATTTCATTTTCAATTAATTTACATATTTATTAGTACATTTTGTAATAGGAAAATTATTGGATTTATTCAGAATTATTATTTGTAATAAAAATAAACAAAAAAAAAGTTAACTAACATTTACACCTTACAAATCTTTACATAATCATTCAATATTGAAATAATACATGTTAAAATATATCAAATGCATACTTTTGTAATTACATTTAAAGTAATTATAATATGGAAAAAATGTGTTATAAATATTTTCTTCAGTGTTTGAACTAATAAAACAATTAGAATTTTTCTGTATTTTGAAATATTGTACATGTAACAATAGGAGAGGAAACGACTAAATGTAGTTTGTCAAACTTCATATTAATGATAGTAAAACATAACCTCACATACTAAATTTATACCTTTGTGGATGTTGTAGCGATTTTTGTCATTTTTGATGATTTAACGGTTTTTGCGTATCCATCATCGAAGAGTACATCGTACCTATCTGCAAAAATAGTTAATTTTATATCATAAAAACAATACTTTTTGTCTAAAAAACACCCTGCCAGAAACAAGAAACGTCAAACGAGTAATACGGAACAGTCCGTTTCTTTCACACGTACATAGTTAAGGTTAGGTCGCTTACCATTTCCTAACACTGCTTTTACTTTGGCTGGATATTTTCTCCCATCAGCCCATGTAGCAAGTATCCTTTCTCCAACTGAAAAGTCTTTCATTTTTGTTTCCCTAAAGGTATTAAATCGTTTCATTACCATAAGCAAAAGATATTGTCAGCCATTAAATAAATATTATGTGAAAACATTACACAAAACAATGAATAAGCAACAATTTTGTTTAAAGAAAATTATTTTGGAATAAAATTTGGGTTAAATATTATATGTATATGTACCTGACATATGCTTTGCAAAATTTATAGTATTAACACTAATTATCTATTTTTTTCAAATTTGAAAAGAAGGAATATATGCAACTTTACGTTTTTAAAAAATACTTTTGGAACTTACATTTCAACATATGTTACTGAATAAAGTATTTCATAAAAAATGTAATTTAAAGAGCTTGTGTATGTAGACCTATGTATACTATAGAATAATACTATAATATAATATTTACTATACGCACACATAAGTTATTTTAAAATATTATTTAAACTATTATGAAAATACAATATATATTTCAGAATTATAAAAAAGGTTTACACCATTTACTAATTGTGTGCTAAGCAATTTAATATAAAAATTATATATCTGTAGTTCAAAGTTCTTAAAAATATAGAAAACTTGATACAAAGAAGAATTTTTGCTATCAATCTTCTTTAGAATAAAAAATCAACGTCATCTGTCAAATAAAGAATATTACAGATACTACAAATTTTTCATCTATTTGATAATTATGCAAAATATCCACTTACGGAGATGATGGGTCCCAAGTTTGTTCGCTTAAAAAAAACAGAACCCAGTTACAAAACTACTCCTTAATTTATAAAATAAATCAGGCTACAAAACATTTATATTGTAACTGTTTTATTACTTGTTTTCTTTTCAGCGTGTTAGATAATTTTATGCATTCATAGATATAATTAATAAATCGTGAACTATCTACTCACTCTGACTGTGTTTGTAACACACGTAATCTAGAGCTATCCATAGGTATCCATTCATCAAATCTTGAACTCCATTTGTCAAAATGTATTAAGACTTCTCGTTCTTCCCAATCAGTTTCAACAACTTTAGCAGAATACCTACAACAACAATACATAATTAGTAATGAAAATTTCTTTTCACATTTATCAAAAAAATAATATATAACCAAAGAATCTCAATAAAATTTACCATTTTTCATTAAAATCTTTCGCTTCTAATTTGGCTCCAGGAAAAAATTTCAATCCATCTCGATTCAAAACCTTTGTTTTTAGCTCTTCTGGTTTGTCAAATGCTTTATCATCTTCTATTTTAATATTTTTCAGTTCTTCTTTAATAATCAGATCTTTTTGTATATTTTTTATTGCCATATCAGATTCTACAATTCCTAATTGTGCAGCCATAGTATTTACTTCCATTTCTAAATTTTCACTAATCTGTTGTTTTACAGAATGAATAGTTTCACATTTCGTAGATAAAGCTTTACATCCATTATCAACTAATTCTATTGAATCTATCATATTAAGCGAGTCAGCTGATGATTCTGGTCGCGATGAACATGTTTCTCCGCAGCTGTCTGATTTTGGTGTTCTTGCTTCAGATAATGATGGTGAAATGGATTGCTCTAAATTTAAAATTTCAGAGTTAATGAGATCCAAATCCTCCTGCGCATAAGAAGTTGATGATTTCACAGACATAATGACAGGATCTGCAAGGAAGAATTTAAATATGAAATAACTGAGAACTTTAATAAATAATATAATCATATTTTACATAACGCGGCATGTTCTTAATAAATTACTTATTACTGATAAATAAACTAATAAGACAATTATTCGATACATTCTTTTGATGAAGAATTATAACATAATCATTAAAAACTACTTCTGATTATTTAATGTGTAATACCTCATATAAAAATCTATAATTTACTTACTGCACATATATCATTATATTTAAGTAAAAACTATTTGAGAAATAGTATATCATTAAGTATATAGAAACATATACAAAAAAAACAAGTTGGATTCTAATGTAATATAAAAGCTACACTTATATCTTCAAAATTGTACATAGGTAGTAAATGGTTTACAATAATTTAAAAATATTACATTCTACAGTACAAACAAAAATTTCAATGAAAAATGAAATTAGTTAAATTAAGTAAATAGTCTGTTATAACAAACATTCAGTTACTTGAATATTCGATACACAATTACCTGAAGTAAACAAAGTGAAAATACTTTTTGATAAATATATATATTTATCAATAGATTGTCGTTATTAATGTGTACTAAAATTACTATTCTATATTTAACATAAGACACATGTTTGTTAGTTTCTATTTTCGTAAAGTAGTTTATTAAAAAAAAGTGGTTTTGCATAAATATTCGTAATTTATTTATCAGTAATATATGTTCGAAGCTACCGCGTATAAATGGAACACGAGGTATGAAGCCAAATAGAAAGAGTCAATAGGAAAGAAAGAATAGATAGGTACAAAAAAAGTAAGAGGTGATCTGCAGAAGATATACAAGATAGTCAACTACACCTTTTACGCTTGATAACACTGTTTCGTTTTATGAAAAATAAAAAGAGTCAGATTGCTATTATCCTGTCCCTACCTGGATGATTATCATAATCTGCGAAAACCGATGGAACACTGCCTTTACGTAGAAGTAACTTCTGCCCCTTGGCGGCTTCGTAATCAGCCCGTTTAAAATGTCTGTGACAGACAACTTGACCCGGCGAAGGTTTAAAACTCGCTTCGAATCCACCACTGGTCAACCACCTGCTTCTCAAACCGATGTCCTTCGGAAATTTGTGAAGCGGCAATCCTTTAGCACGCGCCTCTTGTACATCGGCTTCACAGCTACGCACGCAACATTTGCGCGCCATTCTCATCGTCCCCACAGGCGGTATTCCTTTACCACGCGACCGCGTTATACGCCGCCGCTTCATTTGCACCGGTACTACATAGCAACGTATCGCAAGAAAACATTTGCCGAGCTACTGGTCGTAAGAGTAAATTCTGCCTGCAACACGAGCAATTATGTGCTCGATCGCCTTGACACGGGCACTCTTCTCACTCGGAAGAAACTCGAATACTTAGTCAACCCGTAACGTTCGCAAGACCACTGGTGACCACTGGAATCACTAGCATAACTACGCACACGGTACTGATCGATTCACAGCTTTCAAGTAACGTCGTTGACTCGCATGTACTTCGATGTCACTGCGAGAAATCGAGTATATGCGTTAAGTTATTTGCGTACATCTCTCTAGATGTGGCGCCCTCTTGTTATTTTCATGAAAACAGACCCGTACGTTCTAGTGATGGACACCATCGACTGAAAACTATCGACTAAGTCGATAGTAACCAACGACTACTTCAGTCGACTAATCTTTTAAATTTAAATCGTCGCTATGTAATTCAGTTGACTGAAATAGTCGCTTCAAGCAACTCGCTCGAACTGTCGAGCTATTGATCGCTACTGACTGGACCTTAATTATTTTCTTCGCGATTTTATGCATTATCTTATAACCCTAATAACCAGTTGTGTACAAGTCTTGGGCAAGTTACCAGCAATAATGTATCTATTTCCGCAGTTGACTACGGTTTTGTAGACAACGCTTGATGTCAACACATTTTACGCAAGTTGCACGAAACTGTGTAGGATAGTTGACATTGAGGTAGATCATGGACATAGTAATAAAGGGAGGGAGTGTAAACAGAATGGCGGCAAACCGGTTTCCGGGGAACACGGTCACGTGGTACTTTGAGCCATAATGGCGATTGGTTATGATCGCGCAATCACATGGCGCAATCTTGTTTTCATTGAGTAGAAGTGTGCGCAGTGTAACCAGTTGAGGTTAGGAAATTATTTTGGACAAAAATATGTATATCTCAGAAACGGTTGCTCTTTCGACCTGTGTTTACTAAGGTTTTCTTACTTAGTACAGTGTGTCCTATGTATCATATATATATATTGAATGGTTTTTTTTAATAAGAAATTTGAAGTATTAGTAAAAAAGAAGACGGACCAACTATAATGTATTATCCTGGAATTCGGCTCTGTCACTTGATAATGTAAACATCTAAAACTCTAAACATTACGGGAAGCAGGGGTGTGATAATTTGTACATTTTGCTTATGTTAATAAATTAATTACATCCTATAAAAAACAGTATTTTATAATTACATTTATCCTGTTCTATAGTATTGTATAGTACTGACAACATTAAAATAATTATAAATTATTAACAATAAAAAAATTTCACTAAAAAATAACATATTTAACAATATTGAAATTAGATTTGAATACATAGAAACAAATAAAATTACATCAATAACTACAACAATAGACCCAACATTTAAAAAAGCAATTTTTCAAAACGGAAGAAATGCACAAAGAGCAATAGAAACTTTAACATCAAAAGTTCAGACTTTATTAACCAACGTGCAAATTCATGACAATAGACCTACAAATCCAGAAGAAGAACGAGATAATCAGGAGGCAGGATTGTGGAATTTTTATCTTGATAAAATTTCCCATTGAATCAGGCAGTGCTCTACACCCTTATAAAGTGCAACAAATACAACAAAGCAATACTTAGATCTGCATTACGAATATACTAAAAGTGATCCCACTGCATTTTGGAATGCGCATGGCCACGCAATGCCTGAACTGCAAAAAATAAATGAAAAATATTAAAATATTTATGTGCACCCGCAACATCTGTTCCATCAGAACAGATATTTTCTAAAGCTGGACACATTATGTCAGAAAGAAGCAACAGATTATCACTAAAAAATTTAAATCAACTCATTTTCTTAAATTTCAGTATGGAATAACATAGGTCAAAATAGCAGGTAATCGTATAATACTTTTTTTAGATGAAATTCTTTTACTTTTCAATTCCTAATATAGCAATATTTATATCCATCCTAGGAAAAAGAAGATGTTCCGTCGTAGACCCGAAACGACGGCTATAGAGTCGGGCGATACAGTTAATTTTCATTACTTTATTTCCTTCGTCCGTGCATTTTAGACATTTTCGATACTGGCCCCTTGCAATTTCAATTTCGTTAACAAATGGGAATAATAGACAAAAGACTCGAACGTTTGGTCTGCAGTCTGCCACATGCGCACGGTAATCTGGGACCTATCCGCGCCGGGCCTTACCGGGGCGCGCTTACTCGCAGACAATACAGCCATAAACCCTACTAGTGTTGTATAAAGCTCGAGTCTTTGAAGCTACAAAGCTTAGCCTTAAAGACTGAGTCTATAAGGCTACAATCATATGAAGCTCGAGGCTCAAGGCTCGAGCTCCAAGGCTCGAGTCGTCGAGGCTTTTATGTTTAACACGTTCACTGCTGAGCGTGTTTCTGCTGGTTTTGTCTTCAGCGCCTAAGAGTGATTGCCAATTAGAATCATATAATAATATATTACACAATATGAGTATATGTATTGTGCAAACTTATCATGCGTAGTACATTAATCTTGCTGCCGGTCATCTATGACTCCCACGGCGTAAGAGTATGTTTCCAGTCGATCAGATAAGACTATATTTTGAACATTACAAACAAATTTTTAGCAATGTTTCATTTCGTCTACTATTCAATGGTTATTTTGTTTCATTTTTCATTTCCCTTTCTTGGTATCAATCTCTCATGTGTTTGCAGTCATCGCTGTATTTTTTAAAAACTGTATAAAGTATAATATTATAGATTTAGTGTAAATTCCATTATTTAACACTTAAGGGTTCTAGAGGGTTGAACCTTAAAGCTTCAGACTTAATGTGGAATAACACAGTGACGATTGGCAAAAATTAAGTTTTTTATATATATACTTTCAAAGTATAATTTTTCGAAAATATTCTACCAGAATATTAAGTCGAATATCACGTGAATAACGAAAAAAATGTCCCAACTTTGATCAATGAACCGTGAACAAATTGAGAAATTATTTTGTTCGACGCGTAACATCCTATGACTCGTATATCTTGCTCAAGTATACATAGGTATTTTGTAATAAAAGAAAATTTAACGTATTGTCCAAAATATATATTTGATCACCCTATTAATAATAGTTTAATGAGGTTTGGGTGTTGCAGAACTAATTTATAAAAACCACGCTTTTCTGGACGTTTTTGGATTATTCCCCCTTGAATCTTTAAAAGCTTGAGATTCGTGTAATATTAGAGTTAAAAACTGAAAATTTTTAGGTTAAGTTTTAAGGCTTCGAAAATTCAAGGTCTGTACATTACTTCACTACATACAATTTATACGACTCGAGCCTTCAAGCTTAAAGGCTCGAGCGTTAAAGACTCGAGCTTTCACGACTCAAGCTTCGAACCTTGAGGGTTCGAGCCTTTAGGGTTTGAACCGCGACTCGAGCTGTTAAAGCTCAAGATTCGAGGCTCATTTTAACAACACTAAACCCTACCGTTAGGAGACTTGAAAATTCGTCGCGGTCAAGTCACATCGTGACCACGTGCGCTATATTTTTCTGGCGTCCGCTTTGCCCTGAAGGAGAGGGTTTCCACCTCCACGTCACTTGGGAAAACCTTGGAATTTTCCTTCTCCTTCAGGGCATAACCAATAAGAATGCGAATTTTGGTAACGCTATCGGCGAACTTGGAAGCAGCGCGATGTCACACAAAACTCGGATACTCGGACTCGAGCACTCATTCGACAAGTCATTCGTATTCGAACATTCGTACTGGTATCTCGTGTCGACAAGAGTCATTCGGACTCATTCCTCCGTATTCAAACATTCGTATCGACAACATTCATTCGCAAACACTCATTCGACAAGCCACGCATTCTTTGATCATTCGACAAATCACGATCAAAATACTCGCAATTCGTCAGCTCCACCGGTCGAGCAATTATACGAGTCATTCTCACTAAGAGAAAATTGAAACAGTTGCCTAATATTAATTTGGCACGCAACAGTCGCAAGTGGACGCGTACCAAGGCGGTTGTGCTTGGAATTTACAACTCCAGGCGGATTCAAAAAAGAATCTGCGCGGATGGACGCGACAGAAGAAATGACAACATTAACAACTACCGAATAAAATTTGGTATGTATAAAAAATTAAACAATCCCATAATTTTAAATACTTGCTATTGCGACAACACTTATTTGATTTTAAAGAATTTTTCCAAGAACTGTGCAAATTATAGCTTATAACCTAATTGATCTTGACAAAAAATTTAGAGCAGTTCATTTTTTAAGTGCCAATATTAACTAGCTTACGAAAAATCGAATATTAGTAATTGTTTAAAAAAACTTGTTTACCACTTATGTTTTTGAAATTCTATCTATGAACTAATACATTTCCCAAAGGTAAATACACCAATGATGTTGAAAATTTGATGACATAATTTATATATAACCACTAAAGCAAAATTTCGGTCGACAAAAAACTATCGACTAAATAGTCGATAGTATGTTGCGACTAAATAGTCATTAATCGATAGTTTAATTTAGTCGATGGTGCCCACATAGACATATACAAGTTGTCTCAAAAATGTCTCTCTTCCGGGAAATGAGGGGTTGCTAGGATGATTTGAAACCACTTTTTCCTTAGCAAAAATGTTATCTGCGGCTTTGTTAACGAGATGTTAACGAAAAACCCCGACCAATCAGAGCACGAGTTTGCCAGCCGAGTTCCTGCGCTAGCGGTGGCTACGCGCTACGCTTGTACTATGAAGCTCCGAACAAGCAAGTCGGCATGCATCCCAGGAAACCGCGTATGATAGCAAATAAGAAAAACATAACAAATCGAACTTTTTATTATCTTTCGTTTGCCATTTAAAGTGATGAATGAATAAAACATAAATGTAAGAAAATCACGTATAACGTAAAAAGACGAATACACAATTATTTTTTTAAACAGAATCTTCAAGAAGCCCGAAGAAAAATGTAGGTACCGAAACTTGCAGAATTATTGCCCGAAAAAAGTCAGATGTAGCTTGCGTTAAAGTAAAAAAATAATAATCAACAATAAATTGAATAGAACTCACCCTTTCGGAAATTCACCTGCAGCTTGCAAACCTGTGTCAGTAGGTCAGTGTATCGGGCCTAGGCATCGACGGACGAAGTGGTTTATGGCAGCGTAGAGTCCACGTCACAGCCGAAGTTAAGGGTTGTAACATCAAGTGTGTCCGAGTTATACCACCGAATACGTATTCACTTCACTGCACGACCACTAACACTGATCAGCCGACACGATCACTTAATATATTTTTAATCGAACGTGTTGTTCCTACGTTAGGAAAATTGGTGGCCCCGAAACGGGCCAATTGTTTTCAATTTATCACATGTTTTACGTAGCTAAACGCTTGCACAGCAGCAGCCGCATATCCGTTATTCTGTGCGTATCAACAGCACATTGCGTAATACTCCCGTGAACTGAACATCTCTGTCGTCCGATTCCTAACCGACTGACAGAATTTTTCCGGAAGGGCTTCCTCTACCCCCAAGTAGTTTCTCATCGTTACATTGTGAGTTCACTCCCACCGTGGCAACAAGATTTAGGTAAAAAGAAACCAGCGTTCTAGGAAAACACGTGCTTTGCAGAAGTGCAACAAATGAACCGTCGTGCAGTTTCACCGAAACGCCGGCTCCGTTAATTTACTGCCAGGATACCCATTGCTTCAAGATAGAAAGCAGAAACTCCGTTTTCCCTTGAGGAGCAGGAAAAAAAGTTTCACGGACACATTTTGAGTTGACGCTGCTTAGTCTTGTCCGAGCACCTCACCAGAGGCCAGATCGGAAGTTTCGGTTATTTACGACCTAATTGCTTCGGCCTCATAGCAGACGTGGACTCACAAGGGAACAACCCAAATTTTGACAATCACCGATTTTTATACAACTCTATGAGATTGTAGTTCTAATCCATATATTTGATACCCATTTCTTTTTAGCTGTACTCATCCACGTTAAAGGGGTGAAAACAACCCTAGATGGTAAAAGAACCAGGCGCTCTGCTATTACGGTCGATTACCGTACCGCTACTACTCCAGATTATTTCAATGAGGTTAAAAACAATATCAAAGTGTCAATAATAATTTATAATTTACACAAATATAAAAAAATAATAATATAATTAATAATGAAATAATTAAATATTTATCCTTTTTTTGTTTTTTATATTTATATATTATTTTATGATTTCCTATCTATATTGTTTTTCATCTCATTGAAATAATCTGGAGTGGTAACAGTACAGTAGTTGACCGTAATAGCGGAGCGCCCAGTTCTTTTACCTGAACCGGGGCGCACTGCAGTCTTTAATAGCTTACTGCGACGTTAATCTGAACTGTATCACCTTACCGATAGGCTTATTTTATGGAAAACACTTCATCGAATATGGTAGTATTTATTTCGGATTTTAAAAATCGCAACCTCGAGGTAAAATGTGCACAATAAGAATTTGTTAATAATTTTTAGTATTGCAAAAATGATTCTTCGACATCGAAGAAATTTATTCAGGAAGGCTGATCCTTCTCGATTAATACAGAAAGAGGAATCAACCGAATATGACATATAGTTTCCGAGATATAAAATCATAAGTACAATATGTACAATAAGTACATTATGTTTTATGTTTCCTCGTATTTTGTATAAGAGGGAGTACTTCAACGCATATAATTAAACAGATAGTGCACTTTAACGATTTCCAGATATTTCTTTTACGGTATACGTTGTTGGTTGATCTTCAAATGGTTGAAATTCAGTTTGCAGTTCAGTTCCTTGCATCCTGTAATGAAACGTTCGCTCTGGCCTCTGCTGAGGTGCTCGGACAGGGTCAAGCAGCGTCGACTCAACATGTGTCCGTGAAATTTGTTTTCCTGCTCCTCGAGGAAAACGTAGTTTCTGCTTTCTATCTCGAAGCAATGGGTATCCTGGCAGTAAATTAACGGATCCCGCGTTTCGGTGAAACTGCACGGCGGTTCGTTCGTTGCACTTCTGCAAAGCATGTGTTTTCCTAGAATGCTGGTTTTTTTTACCTCAATCTTGTTGCCGCGATGGGAGTAAACTCACAATGTAACGATGGGAAACGACTTGGGGTAGGGGAAGTTCTTTCGGAAAAATTCTGTCAGTCGGCGATAGAGATGTTCAGTTCACGGGGATATTACGCAATGTTCTGGTGGTATGCACATAGAAACGGATATGCGGCTGCTGCTGTACAAGCGTTTGGCTACGTACAACGTGATAAATTGAAAACAATCGGCCCGTTTCGGGGCCACCAATATTCCTAACGTAGGAAAACACGTGCGATTAAAAATACATTAAGTGATCGTGTCTGCTGATCAGTGTTAGTGGTCGTGCAGTGAAGTGAATACGTATTCGGTGGAATAACCCGGACGCACTTGACGTTACAACCTTTAACTTCGGCTGGTGAGGTATACCTGTGATCACCTGCGGACTGGGCGCTACCCTGCCATAAACTGTTTCGGTCGTCGATGACCAGGATCGGTACAGTGACCTGAGTGACTGACTGACACAAGTCTGCAAGCTGCAGGTGAATTTATTGGTTATTATTATTTTCTTAATTTAACGAAAGCTATGAATTTTTCTAGGCGATAACTTTGCAAGTTTCCGTATCTAAATTTTTCTTCGGGTTTCTTAAAGAGATCTATTTATTATCAGTAATGTTATTGCCCATTATTAAACTACGAATTTTTATGCCTAGACCGAACTACGATCACTTCTCGTTCATTCTCTGTTACATTACCTTTTCGTTAATACATTATTTGAATAGGAAATTTACAAATTCCTTAGCCTCTTTCTACAAATAATTATTAGTTTCCATTCTGTTTAAAAAAGTAAATGTGTATTCGTGTTTTGACGTTACACATAATTTTCCTACATTTATACTTCATTCATTAATCTGTTTAACTGCCAAACAACACATGATAAAAAGAACGATTTTATTTGTTACGTCGTTTTTATTTGCTATTATACGCAGTTTCCTGCGATGATGCTGACCTACTTGTTCGGAGCTTCGTCGTACAAGCATAGCACGTAGCCACCGCTAGCGCGGGAACTCGAGTGACAAACTCACGCTCTGATTGGTCGGGGTTTTTCGTTAATATCTCAGTAACGAAGCCTCAGATTACATTTTTGCTAAGGAAAAAGTTGTTCCAATTCACCCCCCGATTGTCCCATTTGCGGGTCGAACAACATTTTTGTTACACCCTGTATAATAGACTGCGCGGCTTACGGGAGGAATGAGGTTGGCAGTAGAGTGAGAGGATAATACATGGAGTCACAGACTTCTCTTTCTAATGGGACTATTGGTGGGGTATTCTCCAACGGCTGTGTGGAGGCATTACATCACATTACATGCGTGCAGCATTCCTTCTCCTTATCACCTTCCAGTAACTTTCTCCCCTCCCTCTGCGATGTGCGAGCGAGAGAGGAAAGACTCCATCGGTCACCATCGGTACTTCCGTCCTTCGGTCTCGCTTCATACCTATCATAAGACCGCACAGTCTATTATATATGTCTATGTAATAATTATTGTCCCACCCTGTATATCAGTGCATTTACTACTGTACTGTAACAATATTGCCTCCATACTGTAATAAAAACATTCTAAGATTAATTGTCAACAATTGCACGAAATCAAAAAATTACAAAATTATTAAATGTTCTGATTTATTTGTTGTGCAAAATATTGTTTTGTTATATTATTCTAATAGCTAGCATACAAACATGAAACTTATATTACTTGTTTATTCAAAAATCTATTATATATTTTTGCCTGTGTACCGATAATTTTGTGATTCACTCTATAAATTGTATAAAACGCGAATAATAACATAGGGTGCAATTATGTAATGCAGTACCCAGCAACACCATGATCGAGAGTAACTCGATCATGGTGTTGCTGGGTACTGCATTAATCAAAATATGGATTATTTGAGTTGAGACTTTCAAATTTTCCTAATTCAAGTGAAATTGAAATTAAGAAGTTTGATGAGTTTCAAGTGAAATTTATTTGATATTTCATATTGATATTTATAGTAATTAATTTATTTAAAAGCTTTTATCATATAAAATTGCAAAGAGTATTTATCAAATGGTTTATGACAAATTCTTATGGGTATGTAAATTGGTAAGTATAATTAGTTATACATTTGAATAAATATTATGATCAAGTATGTACATAAGAAAATATTTCTTTGTTAAATAAACAAGCTTCGAGAAAAGTAACATGTAATTAAGAATATCTATGTTTTATTTAATTCATTAACAAATAATTACAAGTATTCAGAATTAATTAATGGACAATTTCAACTAACATATTTTTTTATAAAATGGATTTATGGGACTCGGTATAGGATTTGCTTTTAGTACTCCTACTAATGGCTTTTTGTTTGCATCGAATGGAATTGATGGACTTTTTTGGACTTGCAGTATATATTCAGATGTATGTTGAGCAGTGTTACGTTGAAGAGCTATTTTCACTCGCTTCTTAAAATTTGAAACACTATGAACTTTGAGTTGCCCAGTGGTGTTACGAATTGTTCTCTGTAACAAATATATAATTAGTAAAGAGGTAGTGATTTAATACATAATAGAAGTGTATGTTTCGTTTTAAGAATGAATGAAATAAAAATATGTATTACACAAACATACACTTTTTTCATTTTTAACCTTCTTTACTATGGGTAATATCCATGTTGCTGGTTCATTACAGTTGGTTCTGTTTTGAAGACTATCATTTACACTTGATTTTTTAACACTTTTTGTACATGATTCTGTAGTGTTATCGTCTAAGGTTTTAAGCGTAGATGAAGATATATTGTCTGAAATATCCCACTTGTTACAAACTGTAAGTTTTGTTCTTTTCCTTTTAACTGGTGTAACAATACTTAACATATTTGCAATAACAGATTTATTTTGTTTTAGTTTCATCTTTTCACATCCATTATTACTCTTAATAATATGCAGTGGATCTTTTTTTGCTTTACAATTATTGGTTTTTGTACTTATCTTACAATTATCAGAAGTTTGTTTTTTTGGTTCACCCTTTTTTTTCTGTGATATAACGGTTTTTGTATTTGATACTTGTGAATCACTTGGTGTTTCATTGTAAGTACATTCTTTTTCATACTTCTTTTTTTTCTTTGTATCATCAGTAGTATCTCCTTTTATTAAGTCATTCTCATCGTTAATATCTTCTGAATCTTTGTTACTATGTATAATATTTTCATCTTCCATTAATCGCTTATTTCTTTTCTGTTTCTTGCGCACTGTATCAGAATATAAATCGTTTTCGAAGTTCAGAAGACTCATTGCAGCTGATTTCGTATCCGTATCTTTCTTGCGTTTGTATGGAATTCTTATCTCCTTAATACCAAGGGGCATTCTTCCCTCTGACAGTTCCATAAATCTGCGAACGCGATTTATTAAGGAATATCATTTTTGTAAATATCTAAATTTACTTAGTTCTTAATTCGTTATTACTCACTCTTTAATGACACAATTTAGATATCTGCGTGACTTCGTTGTCGATGAAGGATGATATTTATATTGACTTAATAGTGTAACAATCTTTTTAGCATTAAAAGATATCTGTGGTAATTCAACATCTACCCTTCCAGCTCTTGCGTCTAAAGTTTTCTCCGTAGTACTTTTGACTCGACTTTCAGGAAGTTCTTCTGTTTTATTATAAATATCTCTATCTTCCAGTTCTTCATCTGATATATCAATTTTTGCCATAGCGTCAATTGAACCAGCAGGGAAGCCAGCCTACATGTAATATGTTATACTATATAAATAAAATAGAACTTTTGTGATTAGAATTTTTGCAATTTAGATTTTTATTATCCAAATGATCAGCTATGTAAGCATTCTATTATCCAAGTAAAATATGGTTATATTTTTATCTTACTGCTGTAAACTACACGAACAATAATGTATTATCAATTTGACAGAATGTCAATTAAATAAAAAGTCATACACAGCAATCTGATGATAAAAAGTACATAAATGTTTAGACAAATAGATTTTTTTTATATTTTTTTCATTTATGTTTTATGGTAGAGTATTCAAAACATACCACTACAAAAAATGATCACCATTGTGAAAGTTTGTATTTCCATAGTCCAAAATTCTTGTAATCAAACAGCTACATTTGTCTGTTAATTTGTATAATGAAGTTTTACTGTATTTATGCAATCTTATAGAAGGTAAAATCTATTTTCCTCTTTTTATTTAAAATTATTTTGGTTTAATACTTACGTCTCTCCAAGCTTTAAATTTTTCCATGTAATCCATTCCAATATCTGACTGGTAGATTAAATATTTAAAAACATATCTCATAACATGTTTGATTTGCTGTTCATCATCCATAATTATGAAATATGTAATAAATGGTTTAAGAAATTCTGTGACTGCATCTTCTGGTATATCGCCGCCACTGATCTATGAAATTACATGTTTAATATTAAATATCAATGAATAAATATTTTAAAATATCAATTTTCGAAACTAATATACCTTTGATAATTCTTCGAGAAATACTTCTGTCACATGCATCTTAAAACCAAGACATATTTTTGGATCTATAAAAAGTTTTTGAAGTATTTCAGCAAAACCTTTAATCCATTCTATATCCCACGATCTTTCTTTACATTTAACAAACGTTTGGCGAATTATTCTTCTTACTAACTGT
This sequence comes from Dufourea novaeangliae, assembly GCF_001272555.1. NCBI lineage: Eukaryota > Metazoa > Arthropoda > Insecta > Hymenoptera > Halictidae > Dufourea > Dufourea novaeangliae. Next base: position 208,122 of record NW_015374214.1, on the reverse strand, counting down.
AAACAAGTATATAATAACGAATAATTTAAACACAACAATATATAAATTAAAGAACGAAAATACATTTTCTAGCTTACCATAGAAAATTTGTCTAATCTGTATTGATCTATACCAAACCATTCTATACCTAATGTTTTTAGAGCACACATTGTATACAGTAATACCACATCTTTAATATTGAAACAATGGGAAATTTTACTAAGAGATTCTGCTAGTTCTTCCTGAATTAAAGGTTTATCTGACATCCACATACAATAAAATAAACCTTTCCACAATCGTGTGAAATCAGCCTCTGTAAATGCTATTAACAAAATATGTATTACATATTCCTTAGATATAGATTTATTGTTACATCTCTTATCATTATACTTTCAATTTTATGAATTCGCAGCACATACAAGTGTTTAGATACAAACACCTAAATTATGTTCTATTTTAGTTTTGGTAGGTCAATTCATAATAGAATGAATTCACATGAACACCCAGTATACTTGTACAATACTTTAATCTTATGTACCACAAAATAATCATTGTTTTTATAATACGTGAAAGTTTCTTTGTTATGTCAACATTGTAACAACATAAAAATAAGAAACTTTAATTAACAGTAAATTCATCTTACCAAATGTACTTTTCGAACGAACTGTTAACCATTTCCTTAAATTTTTAAGTATTTTATCTCGGACTCTTTTATCATTACTTGACAACAAACGAGCAAATTTTATTTCCTGAGCAATAATGATTGCTTTCTTATTCTTCTTGTCTTCCGTAGTCATATGTGTATGTTGTTCCTTATTCTTAAATATTTGTTGCTCCGACTTTCTTAGCGGTGCACGTGTGCACCGATGTTCTTTTTTAACCGCCATTCGTGAAAATAACTAAAAAATGTACACCTTTCCTTATTTTAACTTTGATTAGAACATTTCTAATTTATATTTTTTTGACATACATACTAAGATCATGCGAATTCTTATATTTTATTTCAACAAAACACAAATGCTAGACGCAATTTGATTTCTTTCGAAATATGTAACAGTACATATATAATATGCAGGACGTGGACATAGGAATTGATAGGAATAAAGGGAGGAGCGTTCGCTGAGGGCGGCGCAGCACTTTCCGGGAAGCAGGGAAGACGGTCACGGTCACGTGGTACTCTAGTGCCACATAGGCGATTGGATGTAGTCGCGAAAGCGCAATCTTGTTTTCATCGAGTAAATGTAGTATCACATAGTGATGGGCACCATCGACTAAATAAAACTATCGACTAACGACTATTTAGTCGCAACATACTATCGACTATTTAGTCGATAGTTTTTAGTCGACTGAAATTATGCTTTAGTGGTTATGTATAGAGTATATCGTCAAATTTTCATGACACCATTGGTGTATTTACTTTTTGGAAATTAATTAAGAAAAAATATAAGTGGTAAACAAGTTTTTTTAAACAATTACTAATATTCGATTTTTCGTAAGCTATTTGATATTGGCACTTAAAAAATTAACTGCTCTACATTTTTTGTGAAAATCAATTAGGTTATAAGCAATAATTTGCACAGTTCTTGGAAAAATTCTTTAAAATCAAATAAGTGTTGTCACAATAGCAGGTATTTAAAATTATGGGATTGTTTAATTTTTTATACATACCAAATTTTATTCGATAGTTGTTAATGTTGTCATTTCTTCTTTCTCCTAGGACAGATATAAATATTGCTATATTAGGAATTGAAAAATAAAAGAATATCATTTTAAAAAATATTATACAATTACCTGCTGTTTTGACCTATGTTATTCCATATTACAATTTCAAAAAATGAGTTGATCTAAATTTTTTGACGATAGTCTATTTCTTCTTTCTGACATAATCTGTCCAACTTTGGAAAATATCTGTTCTGATGGAACAGATCTTGCAGATGTACATAAATATTTTTCATTAATTTTTTTTAGTTCAGGCATTGTGTGGCCATGTGTATTCTAAAATGCAATGGGATCACTTTTAATACTTTCGTAAGGCAGATCTAAATATTGCCTTGTTATGTTTGTTGCGGTTTCTAAAGGTGTAGAGCACTGTCTAGTTAAATGGGAAACTTTATCAACAGAAAAATTCCAAAGTCCTGCATCCTGATTAAGTGGTTCTTCTTCTT
>NW_015374214.1:200811-204691 GCF_001272555.1 Dufourea novaeangliae | reverse complement strand
ACGCGCTGACGGCGTCAAGGGTCGAACGTCGAAGCCTTCGATTCGAAGGCTAGCGACCGACAGTCGGCATACATTGTAAACACTTAAACAGACGTAGATGAGATAAGGAATCATGCACTCGTGAAAATTTAAACTTTTACACTTTTCAATATATATTAATGAAAGTGTCATGAATGAATTGAAGAGATTCTCGCGATGAAAATAAGTCCAAATTTGAGTGTAATTGAACAATTTTTACTCATACGTAATGTTGCGAATAAAAATGTTATATTATTGAATCTTTTTGGAAATTGTTTATTAATTGTTATTGCATGATTTGAGTAACCAACCCTAAATTAATATGAATGCTCACTTGTAATTTCGAAAATTAAAAAATGCAATTGTTAATTTAATGAACTAATAAAATATTAATTGTAATTGTTAGCTAGTTAGTAGATCGAATTCTATTCAACACTGTTCGTAACAGAATAATAAAAAAATTCTATTTAACAAATTTATATTATACATTTTATTTACTATTAAATCAAATTAAAATAATGTTACATAAAAGTTAAAAATACCACGAGGTTTACTAAGTTTATACATAAAGTTTAAAAAATTGCATAAAAATTAAAACATACTGCATAAAAGTTAGTAATGAAAATGGGAAAAGGAATATAAAAGGGTACAGGTTTATGACCCTTTTGTTCCGAATTCTGCTAGTACCGCGCGGACGAAAACGGCTGTCGACCAAATGTCGAACCTTCTGACAACGAGATTAAAAAAGGGAAATAACTGTATACAATGAGTAAAAGAAAGTTTTGTTCGATAGCAATAGCCGCTGTGACCGTGCAGAAAAAATATAAAACTAGGGAAGTTATTTCTAAAGGTCTTTCGTACGTATAAGATTCTTAAATTAATATCTTCCAAGCTTTCATTTCACTGTACGTAACATATTAATGTAATGGATTTAAAATAAAGGTAACATCTAATTGTAAGAATAATTTTTGTACATATAAGAGAATATGTATTTGTGTAATATAAAATTTAAATATTAAAGAGGAATAAATACATCAACCATTTTTGTAAAATGCTTCTTAAATTAATATTTTCGAACCTTTTATTTTACTGGCAATTTACAAAATGAAATTATACAATAATTAAAAATAAAAGGTAAAACCGTCGCATCGGGATTCGAACGTGGTTTCGGACGGGGTTTCGGACGAGGTCTTCATCATGAACGCGTGAGAGAAATCATTGAAGCCTTCAAGCGACTAATATTAGTTGCCTGAAAGTAATCGCTTCAAGCGACTAATATTATTCGCCTGAAAGTAATCGCTTCAAGCGACTAATATTATTCGTCTGAAGTTAGTCGCTTCAAGCGACTAATATTATTCGTCTGAAGTTAGTCGTTTCAAGTGACTAAAGTAGTCGACGATTAAAAAAATTAGTCGACTAAAAGTAGTCGTTGGTTACTATCGACTTAGTCGATAGTTTTCAGTCGATGGTGCCCATCACTAACCAATACCGAATTACGATCACTTCTCGTTTATTCTCTGTTACACTACCTTTTCGTTCACACGTTATTTGGAAAGGAAATTTACAAATTCATAAAAAGTAATTTACAAAAATGTAAATGTGCATTCGTCTTTTTACGTGACACATAATTTGCCTACATTTACGTTTCATTCATTGATCTCCTTAAATAACAAACGACAGATGATAAAAAATATGATTTTATTTGTTACGTCTTGTTTATTTGCTATTATTATACGCGGTTTCCTGCGATGCATGGTGACCTACTTGTTCGGAGTTTCGTAGTACAAGCGTAGCGTGTAGCCACCGCTAGCGCGGGAACTCGGCTGGCAAACTCGCGCTCTGATTGGTCGTGGTTTTTCGTTAATATCGCGGTAATGAAGCCTCAGTTTACATTGTTGCTAAGGAAAAAAAAAAAAAGTTGTTCCAATTCACCCCCCGAGTGCCCCATTTCCGGGTCGGAGGACATTTTTGGGACACTCTGTATATATGGGAAGATCGTTTCAAAGCTAGCGACCTTCGCTATTCTCAACATAGTTATATTTGGCTTGATAACATGGTTAAATAAACCTACAGAGTATATGTTCCTTTAAACTATATGACATAAGATGGAATTTTATATTTTAGAATGGGTGTGACTCACAACCTAATGAAAATATTGTAACTACTACAAGTTGACTAGTTACAAAGATAGCAGAAAAGCAGAGCAAGAGGTTGGAGAAAGGCTTAGTGAACATAGAGAGTGCCCAAGGATGTGCTGAGAAAGTGAATGATGGAAGGCTTTCAAAATTCACTAATACACAATTATGTAGTGTAAATTGATTTACTTTAGGCTTTCTGTACTAACCACACATCTATATTCTTTGTTTTAGCTATTAATTTAGTTTCTAACACCTAATATAGTAATTAATAATAAGCAAATTATTGTATATTACCAGCTTGATGACTATATAACCAAAACACTCCTACGTAACTAGTACTTTCTCCAACCGATATGGGACAAAGAGCCTGGCGGATATCTATACAAATAGTTACAGTACGTATCCATAATATTATGGGAGTGCTACTGTAAAGGTATATATTACACTAATGAAAGTATGAATAGAAACTAAATTGTCACTACACATGCTTGGCATTATGGATACATAAGCAAAAATTTCTTTCTAAAATATAATATGTAACTACATATTCGCTTACATCTTAATTAAACAATTCCCTATGGTACATAAAGTTCTGTAGTATCAAACCGGCAATACATTTAAAGTCAAAATCAAACATCTAGTTTCCTTGTAATATATATTCAACCATCTCACACTAGTAATATAATATGTTAAAAACTTTCTATTGAACTATGTTACTAACTTACTAAACTACCTACTGAATCTAATATACCCGGGTTTTGTTATATCAGTGGTATTTATATTACGCTAAACACTACAATAAAAAATTATAGACACAAAGTGTTAAGTGGAATAATAGATATAGAGAAAAAAGAATAGATGATAAGAGATAAATATAAGGCCCAGACAGACATGAAATAGGGTCACTAAAAAATGTAAACAGAAAGAAAGAGAAACCTAGGACAACCCGAGGTGACATTTGAGATGCTGTTGGACGGGATCCGGGACTTTGTGGCCCGTGATTCGACTCGTCCAACATTGGTCCTGGGGGACTTCAATGCGAAGTCTACCCTCTGGGGAGGCCCCAGGACCGACGCGAGGGGCGATGCCGTGGAGGAATGGGCGGCGAGCGCGGACCTTCGGCTGCTCAACCGAGGGTCTGCGAGCACGTGCGTGCGGTGGCAGGGAGAGTCAATCGTCGACCTCTCATGGGCTACGCCCGCCGCCGCGCGTCTCGTGTCGGGGTGGCGGGTGGCGGAGGAGGTGGTGACACTTAGTGACCACCTCCACATTATTTTTGATGTTTCCGCCGCCCCTCGAAACCACCCCGCTCTCCGCCCGGGCGCTGGCCGGCCGCCGCGTAGATGGGCGCTCAAGCGCCTGGAGGAGGACGCGCTGATGGCAGCGGCCCGTGTCCTGGCCGGAGGCTCCGGATCGGTCGCGGACGTCTACAGGGAGGCTGAATGGTTCCGGGAGGCAATGGCGTCTGCGTGTGACGCAGCCATGCCCCGGGTTAGCAAGCCCCCTAGACGGGCCTCGTATTGGTGGAGCGACGAGATCGCTGCGCTGCGTAACGTGTGTCGCGGCGCGGCGCCGCTTCACCAGGGCCCGCCGGCGACGGAACCGCGACTTGGCGAGGGAGCACGAGCTCTACGGGGTCTACCGGCGAGCGACGGTGGATCTCCAGAGCGCCATCGGGGAGGCCAAATCCCGTGCCGGGGGTGAGCTCCTCGAGACGTTGGACC
>NW_015374214.1:197947-199965 GCF_001272555.1 Dufourea novaeangliae | reverse complement strand
GGTGGGGAGCGGGAGGTCGTGGAGGGCGGTGTCCTCCTTCTGCGAGACCGTCATCTCGCGGAAGGAGGACGACGAGCGGGACCGCGAGGCGCGCGATCCCGCTCGTCGAGAGAGGAGGAGAGCGAGGCGGGGTCGGGGTCGGTGCCGTGGGGCCCGCACAGCCGGCCCCAACGGACGCGTGCGTGGACATCGAGAGCTGGAGTTTCGGCTCCTGTGGCTCCCGCCTTCGCGCGCGCGACCGCCGGGGCCGCTGATGCAGTCGGGGTGGGGTCCCCGGCTGCATCCAAAGCGGCCCGGTAGTGCCGGCGTCGGAGTGCAGTCCTCTGACGCTGGCGGAGTAGTGAAGGGGGGGGTGACCGGGGTATCGGTCACCTCTGGGGGGGCGTTCGATCGCCCCCGCGGAACGGGTTCTCCGATGAGGGGAGCACAGGCGCGGCGGTGGCGATGCGTTCATACGAGATCCCGCCACCGCCGAGATCCGCCCGAGAAGGCTGCCGCGGGGGTTTTAGTGGGTAAGAGTCCCACATTACCTCGGAGTCCCACCCCAGGACTCCGAGGTGTGCATAAAGCATTTCCCCCGCGAAAAAAAAAAAAAAAAATGGTGTGCCAACACGGTGGACGTAAAGTGGGGGTAGTTAGTTAGTTAGTTAGTGCTCGGTTCTCCCGGGAGAGGGGAAGTGCGATTTCCCCCCCAAGGCCGCAGCTGTGGCTCAGAACGCCGGTAGCTATCTCACAGCCCTGCAATAGGACTGCGATGGGCGTTACCCGGGGAGACTGTTTCCCCCGGCTTTCCAACCCGACCAACTTTTTTAGGCCCGGGCCACATGGAGGCGAGGAAGTACTCGCCCGGGGGGCGCAGAGTCACTAGGATCGTCCCATCCCTACCTGAGAAATTAGCTAAGGGAGTATGGTCGTCGGGGCAACCGATCCTTCGTCCCCAAAGTGAGTACCAGCTCACTCTTCGCTTCACCCACAGACCGAGTCTGTACCAGGGGTGGACTCATCGTGCTTGCGTACGTTCCATCCTCGAGAGAGAGAGCTGTGTCGCCTATTTCAACCCCCTAGTAAGTTACCTGCCTATGTCCCGAATAATTCAGGAGCCCTCCCTCCTCTGGTACCCTTCACAAATTACCACCCCCCTTCAAGGACAAGGAGGGAGTCCCGGGACTCCAACAGCGATACATGGGGAGGCCGTTCTAGCCCACATCAAGGAGAGACGTGGTCGGGTTCGGCGATCACCTCCCCTGGGAGCCGCGGTGGACCATAAATGAATCCACCGCCACGTGAATCTAGTCTAATACTAAAGTTGGGTGTGTGAATTTAATAGAGAGGAAAAACGAGGTAGAGTAGGTCGCGCCCTCCCCCCACCCTAGATTCTGCAAGGAACGCGACGCGAGACGGCAGCCCACCGGACTTCGCCGAAATTTCTCCGAAGAGTAAATATCAATTTCATCAGGGACCACCGTTCGCGTTCTGGGTCGAATAACGCACCCGTCCCTAATGGTCGACGCTCTCTCTCTCTAAAGTGGGGGTAACCGGGACGTCACAGTGGGAGACGATAGTACGTCGGAGTGGGGGAGTGATGGGGGTAAAGCGACCCACGATTCTGGCATCACTGCGCCACAGTGACTGTGCCACAGTCTGGTCCACAGGTGTGCAACTCAGAGGTTTTTCTTGGTCGATTTGCAGCGCCAGTGGTGATATGACTCGGTACTAAAACGAGTGCCGGATATCCGGGACGCGTTTCAATTTCGGAACGATTTATAATAGACGAGACAGTGAATGACTGGCGGCTACTGTATGAGATCGTGTATAATAAATTTGAGTTATAATAAATTTGATATTAGGTGTTCGTAATTTTAAATATGTTTATTAAATTTATTACATAATATACGTATATTATGTAATAAATTTAATAAACATGTTTAAAACTGCAAACAACTAACATTATATTTATTATAACAAATTTATCACACACGATCCCATACAGTAACCGCCAGTCACTCACTGTCACGCTC
>NW_015374214.1:191902-197446 GCF_001272555.1 Dufourea novaeangliae | reverse complement strand
TGTTTTATCCACCGACTACATAGCACTACATAGAAGTACATGTGTCGAAAAATGCGACTTTAGCACCATTGGTGATATGAGTCGGTAGCTTATGACTGACCACACTATTCTAATGGGAGTTAACAGCCCCTGGTCTGGTCAATGGCTCCGAAATCGACTTCCAGCGGCAAACACGTTCTTGACACGGCAGTTTATATTAGTGCAGGCATATACAATGACGGCCTATCAACTATCATGAGGCTCATGCAGAATTTGGATATGACAATTGGAGCGAACTGTTATAACTTCTGCGTGGAAACCGACAAGCGCCGCATCGACTTTTCCGAGATCGCTTAGCGATGCCGCAAAAAAGGCCCCAACATCCTGAAAAGCATCTAGGAAGGAAGAGGAGGAGGAGAACATCAACCTGGATGGCCAAATGTATGGTGCAGGCATTGCAGATCAGAGGTAAACAAAAATTTCAAGGATTAAAGTGTTCATAAAACTTTAAACGCATTTTTCTCGAAACCACTTTTTTCAAACTGGGAGGACGGATTTCTCGGTGACTATTGCATGGATCGATTTGAAATTTTTACAGTAGCTTCACAACAATATTTTCTTTGGAAGCACATAGCCGTTTTTTGATTGAATGTAAACTTCTTTTTTATAAATAATTCAATGCTCATTTTTAGGGCAAAAAATCGATTCATTTCTTAAAAACTGCACTACTTCCACAAAAATTGATTTTAAAAAAAACTACGTACTTCCAAAGCCAATTGTATATAGATTATAAATTTTTTTGGTTTTTTGTTCCAAGACTTGAAGCATTTTTTGTCGAACCAGTTTTTAAAAAAGCTGGTTTCGACGACGGGCTCTGTCGCTGCCATTTTGTATGAAAATGAAAATAAAAAAAATTGTGTTTCGTATTTCCATATGTGTTAAATAAACCTTCTGAAAAGAAATTCTATTCCGTTTGTCATACTCCCAAAATAAATTGTCAAGTTTAGGTCTTTTTATCTGCCTCTAGAGTGGTTTTACCCCTTAAGGGGGGAGACTCCGTGGCCCGTGCGCTGTGTCCGTGCACTCACACAATCAACGGGAACCGTGTATGTATATGCGATGTGCAAGAGAGACAATCGATTTCGTAAATTCCAAATTCTGTCTGAACAATTGCACAAATGAACTTTTCACGGGTATGGAACTCACAGGTAGACTTCCCTACAGGGTGGTCTGGTCCGTATAAACAACAATAAACACATTTTAATTGAAAGAATTAGAATTTTAGAAAGTGTGCGATTGTGACAGACGCCGATGAAAACACACAAGATGGCTGCACAAGTCACATTTTGTCAAATATCTCACGATTTAATGGTTTTCTCGTCAAACGCAGATCAGACCACCCTGTATACCAGTATCACATTGTCGTGGAAATTCGATTTGAGTCACTTTACTTCTGGAAGGCACATTTTGGTTCCTACTATTTGACGCGTCCAGACGCAGAAATAAACAGAGGTATAGTTCATGGATTCTCCGCTAGAGGCGTTTATGGTATTTGTCAGTCACTTTGGCCTGCGTTACCACGAGCATCGATAAAACAGAGGGAGTCGATAACTGTAACTCGCAACACGTGGTGGATCGTATCGATTGTTTTGTTACGCTGTTGCCATTCGACAATTCTGCCCGTCAGAAGAACGATGGAACAGCTACGGCCTACGGCTCGTGGCGAGATTTCGATTCTCGTAGAACGTAGGAAGAGAACGACGCGACGGAAAGAAATCCGAGAATTAAACAATACGTACTAATGTGTGCAAGGATGAACCTTCTTATTCGTACTTGCAATGATGCTTATTTTTTTAATTAATGAAATTACATACGAGATACTTGACATGATATTCTCGAGAAACAAATTGTAAAAATGGCACAATATATATTCCGGGTATTCCACATACGAAAAACATGGAATACTATACAAATCTCTTGTTGGAAATGATATTTATTTATTTTTTATTGACATAATTGACGCAGGTGTTATATACTTACACAAATATTTCATAAAAGAGACACAAAAGGAACACAATTAATCGCATACGCTCTGTCAATCTTTCATTCGTCGCCCAGCGGAGATAGATTTTGTACTCACAACTGATTGCTGTCGCATGCGTACTTCGCGTATCATCTTCGCTGCGTCTGCACCTGTTCCAGTGCGTAGTTTGTTTTAAAAATTGGACCAAACGACTTGAGTTTTTTTGAGAAGCTAGAAGGATTAACTTATTAGATGACATGTTTTCGTTATTTCGAAAACATTACAATTGTTGAAATAGCAAAGAAAATAGTAAAAATATGAAGAAGTTCTTTTTTCGTTTTTTTTCTGATCCTATAGTGAAAATTTAACAAATACCTCTTATACACTTAATTAAGATACATACACGCTGAAAATTGCAGGGTATAAGTTACAAACTATTAAAAGTGGATAGACTTACAAGTTAGAGTTACAAATAAGTTACAAAACTAAAAAACTCGTACTTTCGACTTATAAACCTGAAGATTTTTTACTACTTCGGTGCTCGTAGCTTCTTTGCTTTGACCGACGAATTTTGTTATGACTGGGCCCGATAATGGTGGCCTGACCTAGGTCACTCTGAAAGTCACCATCGGGTGTCGATCGAAAACGAAGAGACAGGAATACTGTTTCGTTGAACGTCGACTAGAATGGTCATAAAACCAGCTTTCGATTTCACTATTGTCATTAAGCAGTATTATTGATATATATACATAGATAGTAATGATATACTTAGTCATGGCAATAAAGAAACTGTAACAGCTCAGCTTCACTTTTCTTTTTCTTAGATATATAAGTCTACAAGAGGCATATTTCAAATGTTCATTATAGGCTAAGATAAAAAAGTTGAAAAAAGTGTCTGTTACTATTTTTGTGCGTGTTTTGTCAAACATTTCCCTGTACATTGTGAAACAACTAATTACAATTAAATCATTAAAACTTAATTATCTAGACTAATCTTTAACTTCTCATAAACATTCAAATCATTTTATGGATAACTAGCTGACGTACCCGCTCTCGCGCGGGCAGTTTCATATTGCAAATCATATTTTAGTTCGTATATACAGACTAGACTGTAATATACCGTGAATAAATAAGCAGCATAGAATTTTGGATAGTGCAATATGAATCACATCGATTTGCGGCTTTTTAAACTTTTTTGTCTGCCTCAGCTCATCGTTAGCTAAAGAACATTGTCGCTTGACTGTTCCTTCGACTAACTTTGGCCAGCAGGAATAAATGGGCTGTTGAGCGCCGGGCGAGAGGCCAGCGACTGACGATCGAAATACAATGTAAACAGATAAGGAATGAAACGCATGAATGCAAATTTAATCTTTTATAGTTTTCAGTATACATTTATTAAAGTGTCACGAATGAACTGAGGAGATTCTGTCGGTCGAAATGAGTCCAAATACGACATCATTCGGATTATTTTCAATAATATATCATTTTCATTCGCAACATTACGTATGAGTAACAATTGTCCAATTACACTCGAATTTGGACGCATTTTAATCGGGAAAATTTCTTCAATTCATTCATGACATTTTCATTAAAATATTTTGCAAATTGTAAAAGTTTAAGTCATTTCTTATCTCATCTACGTCTGTTTACATTGTATGCCGATGGGTCGGTCGCTGGCCTTGGACGTTCGGCGAGAATCGAAATCTCGCCACGAGCCGTAGGCCGTACCTATTCCATCGTTCTCCTCACGGGTAGAATTGTATGCGGCGGGACATGAGGCAACAGCGTCAGAAACACGATACTTTCCGGCAACACTGTCTTCGCGTAGGAAATACACAAATATCGATTTTGTGTTTCCGCTGGCGTCCGATTGTTTTCATCAGCGCTTCGATCGATTCGGAGTTGGCCCCAAAGGAGTCTCCCCCCTTAAGAGAATCTATCACCTTTTTGGAAATTTTGTTTTACACATATTTTTACAAAAATTTATTTTTGTATGCTTGTATGTAATGATAATTCTGACTTTTTGATTCTAAATACACAAATTGTGATTAGTGACAACATGAAATTACAAGTTTTTCAAGAAAGCAAAGAAGTTTCAATCAATAATTTAAAGTGGGTACTGCCTATTGATAAGAAATTATCTAGGTGGTCTCAACTTGAAAATTTATTAAGCAGATATAAACTATTATAGAGTCCACATTCTACTACTAATATATGTCTTATTGAAAACCTCTTGAGAAATCTCTGGAAGAACTTAATAAGGCATATATTATTGCAGAATCAATTGAATTTGCTCATACCAAAAGTCTTGAAATAGTAATAGATCAAATAAGGCAAATAAAAAATAAAAAAATAGATATAGCTTTTGCACCATTATTATGGCTTTTTCGTAATATAGCCAATCGTTGGCTGCATACAATTGTTTGTCCAATTGTGTTGTAGCTGATCCATTAAAATTTACATATCTGGTTATGGGTCTTATTCTCTTGCTAAAAAATTAAATTGCAATATATGTTGATTATTAATTGTGGAGGATGAAGGTAAAACTGTAGGCGATGTATATTTTGATCACTTACAAAGAGAGGGCCTTCCTGTTCCCACTGAAGTATTGATAACCTCATTTAGTCATATGTATGCAATAATGGAAGCCATAATAAATTATGGCAATTTGGAATCTCAATTTTTGCAATCTGAAAATCATAAATATATTTTACGTAAATTAACATATATTAGTATTCAATCAGATATAAATTATTTAGCATTTTCAAATACATGCATTTGTGGTCAAAGTTACCACAGTATTTTGTTTAAATTATTGTCCATTTTTCGAATATTTTATTAAATGATTATGTGAAAACTATAAATAATAAACTGTTCTCTAACATGAGTTCATAATTAATTGCATAATTATTCCTTTCAATAGCGAATTATCCTACCCTCTTTTCCACATGTCCCTTAACCTGTTTGGCATCGTACAAATAATTTTGTCTATTTCAGGTTTCTATTAACTTATACATACCTTTATCAATTTTTAAATGCTTCAATTTGGTTCAAAGATGGTTTTATCATGCTTCACACTTATATTTTCTTGAAACCACTGTAAATATTTCAAATATAATGCATCACAACACTAAACTATTCAAAGTGTCCACAAAATATATACCACATTTATAAATATTAGTATACATCTATATTACTTCTACTTACTATAGTTATGATATTTATGTATTCCTTATGCATAATTAATCAAAAATACTGTGTATTAGTATGGATTTATGTAAAAAATAACGTTATTTATGACATTGAGCACAAAACTCTATTCTTGAAAATAGGACTCCCGAATCCGCCATAAGCGGTGTTGCCACGTTGTTCGGCACGGCTAGTACTAGAGTCGGTTATGGTATGGTCAGTCATAAGCGATCCCTGTGGACCGGGGAATAGAGAATACGGCCACGGTAATCCCTGCCTGTCGTAAGAGGCGACTAAAAGGGAGAGGTGGCGACCGCGGGACTTTGGCACCCGCGGTCCAATGGGCGGGGGGG
>NW_015374214.1:180484-191821 GCF_001272555.1 Dufourea novaeangliae | reverse complement strand
AAAAAAAAAAAAAAAAAAAAAAAATGGTCAGTCATAAGCTACCGGCCCTTATCACCAATGGTGCTAAAGTCGCATTTTTGGGCACATGGCTTGTTTGGCGGCGGAGGGAGTTTAAATCATTGGCTCGTTGGCCATTTAAATTTTGTTTTCTGTTCCAGGTGGTTGCAGGAGGACTACAAATTTACGGAAATGGTGCATTACTGTGTTCCTGATTGCGAGAGCGCGAAGTGTAGAGTTAAAACCTTTCTTTTACCGAAGGAGAAAGACGTAAGATTATACTTAAAACCAGTTTTTGTAATTTTATTCATATTATAAATTTTCTTCCAATAATAACGAAAGGTTATTCTACGTGAAGTCTAACACTTTTAGGTAATATTTCGGATTTTGTTGAAACTTGGATATATTGTAGCCTTTAATGATATACGAACATATCAAAGGATTTTAAAAAATTGTTTAAATTGCAAAAATTAACTATGTTTCAGAGACGAATAAAGTGGTGTTTAGCCATATGTAGGCTGGATTTGATCAACGTCCATCCATCTAGACGAAATGACTACCGTGTGTGTGAATTACATTTCACACAGGATTCATTGTACGCTAGTCATCACAATAGAACAAACCTTAAGTATGACAGTATCCCCACATTGTCTTTGCCAGGACTGCGAGGAAAATGGATGGATACAGGTATGTATTTTTTCCACAGTAAAGGACGACTTCATTTTCAAGGCTAAGGATAAGTATTATGTTTTATTTTTATATAACAGGCCTGTCCAACTTCTGGCCCGCGGGTCATTTTGCCAGACGACGCGGTCCCCACCATCACTCAGTCCATACCGCACTACTCGCTTGCGCTGCGATGCGATCGTGGGGCAAGAGGTACGTGCGGGTAGGAATTTTTGGAGCGTCAGAAGTGGGGACAGTCAGAGCATGTACACACGCTTTCTTTTCTCTATATCGTCGGGCTTCTTGTGTATATGGAGGGGGGCCATTCCCCTCGGCTGAAAGAGCAAGCCGGTAGGGGCGATTATCGATTTTGGCCCGCGGGCCAGAAGTTGGACAGGCCTGTTATATAACTTACATGCAAACGTATTTTTCCCTTCAATGTTACTTATTTTTTAGATGAAATGATGCAACCAGAAGATGGCACATCTATAACTGTGGAAAGTCAGTTTGAGGAATTGGGTAAGTTTTTTTATATTATAGAATAAATTAATTTTCATGAAATTTATCTGTGCACATACTTCTAAAGTCGATTTCACTTAGTTTTTAGATATCAAACAATCATTTGATGTTGGCCACATGCATCCAGGGTCATCTATGACTGTGGAAAGCCAGTTTGAGGAACTGAGTAAGATTTTATATATCATAGAATAAATCAATTTTCATGAAATGTATAATATATAATATACGTATATTATGTAATAAAATTAATAAACATATTTAAAATTGCGAACACCTAATATCTAATTTATTATAACTCAAATTTGTCATACACGATCTCATACAGTAGCCGCCAGTCATTCACTGTCTCGTCTATTATAAATCGTTCCGAAATTCAAACGCGTCTCGGATATCCGGCACTCGTTTTAGTACCGGACCTTATCACCAATGGCGCTGCAAATCGACCAAGAAAAACCTCTGAGTTGTACACCCGTGGGTGTCATCGTCGCTCGTTGAACGATTGGCGAAACAATCTCCCCTACTATAGCAGCAACGTAGGGAAGCCGACTCTGCTCGACTGCGCGTAAACCGTCACATAAGTCTGTCCTTTTCGCACTTGCGGTTGTCCTCTTTTACGGCACATCCTCGTCTTGACGATATTTCAAGGGTCCCTGTTTTCGGTCGGCACGATGAAAATGGCGGTAAATGGGAAAACACATGAACCGTATATCGAATTATTCAGTGAGCTAATAAATAATTTACAGATTGAAAATTAATTTCTTTTCCTAGACTGGTTACTATGCATTTCTATACCCAAAATGCATTTCAGGTTAATGGAACTGCCAGAATTGTAGAATATGTTACTTGGTCAGGACAGGCCTCGGAACTCTTTATACAGTGTCATGTCAATACTTGTTCGTTCGCATCGCATACAATGTATCACTGTTCTAACATAAACATTTCTTTCGAACGCCTTAGGAATGCTTTCTGTCGGTTAGCGTATTGTTTAGTATTCACAAATATTTTAATCAAGTGCTGTCAGTATATTAATTTAACAAAACGAAGTTGGTATCCCAACCTCGACATTTTTCTCAGCGATATTTAAAATCTTAAGAATGAGATTTTCATAACACAATCGCCTTCGAAAATCTGTCAACCAATTCCGTAATTCAATCTATCCCTCGATTACTTACGAAATTATCAATAACTAATGATAATAATTAAAACATGATACTGCGTATAAAGGGTTCAGAGATTTATCCGACCATCTCATATATTCTACAATTCTCGCAGTTACATTAACCTGAAATGCATTTTAGGGTACTGATGAATATACTAACCAGTCTAGAAAAAGCATTAATTTATAATCTGTAAATTATTTATTAGATCAATAAATAATTCGGTATACGGTTCATGTGGTATCCCATTTACCGTAATTTGAATCCTGCCGACCGAAACCAGGGGCCCTTTAAACATAGGTAAGACGAAGAGGTGCCGTAAAAGAATACAACCGCAAGTGCGAAAAGGACAGACTTATGCGACGTTTTCGGGCATTCGAGCAGAGTCGGCTTCCCTACGTTGCTGCTATAGTGGGGGAGATTGTTTCGCCAATCATTCAATGGGCGACGATGGCACCACTGAACAATGACCGATACACGCTGGTTGTGACAGACTGGTGACCAATTGTGTTTATTACTCATTTCACTGGCAATAAAATATATCGCTTTTACCCTCAAATGTTCAAACGCGCAAATTGGGTTGCTTGTCGAGTACTAAAATAAATGTTAAACTGAATGTGGTTCTTTCATGTAAGTGTGGCGTGAGTTTCAGTGACTTTTGTGGTTAAGTGGTGGGGAGCCTTTCCCTCAACGGAAGCCGACTTTGTTCGTGGGTAGAGATGGCGTGAACTGCTACTTGTGAATTACGAGTGATTCGATCACGTTCGTTCCCAATCACGATGATTTTTCACGGTGATTCGTGATTTTTCGTGATCGTTTCTGATTGGTCGAGAAACCGAACAGTTCTTTACACGCGACACATAACCTGTATATTTTATATTAATGACGGTGAATAATTAGAAACAATGAAGAATAATGAATAAGTTAATGATTATAAATTATAATCTACACGTTACCTAGCAAATCATTCTTTTAGAATTTCTTGTTTTTTCTACTGATTTTTATAAACACAAGTAGTAATGTAATTCATCGTAAAATCATATTGAATACGTTTTTCTGTTTAAAGATTAAGGACTTACGATCACAGTGAGCAAATTCAATCGAGATAAAAAAATCGCAATCACGGTTGTGAATGAAGTTAAATCGCGACCGTGATCGTGATTCGGAAATCACTGTGATAAATCACTGTTAGTGATTTTGCACGCCATCTCTACTCGTGGGTTATCTGTCTCCCCCCTGAAATAGGCTTCACGCCCCTTGCCGATAAGCTGAGCTTACTCTTCGTCCCCTTATTCCTATGTCCATGCCTCCTATCACTTGATAAATTTATTTCAAATACTGAAATAAATGTTAAACCGAATGTTAATTTTGCATAAATTTCAGTAACTCCAAGACCAAGTGGTAGGAGGTCTTTCCCTTACACCATTTTTTCCCCTAGCGGAAGCCGAGTTTGCTTACGGGGGTACATCAGAAGTATTATTTTTAATACGATAGAAACTTCTGATAGCTTGTAAAGCTTAAAACAACCTCGGGTAAATGTATACTGTATAAAATTAACTTCGTATTCAATTAATGCATGTTAAGTGGAATTTTCAAGTTTCTAAACAATAATCCCTGTTACAAAAAGGACGATGTTATATTTTACAGAATGTTTTTAAACCTATTGTGTATTATATTGTGAAACAACATATTTGTTGTAACTATAACTCGTTACGAACATACAAAAATTGTTGCATCCTTTAAGTTTTTGTTCTGAAAAGTTTAATATCTTTACTGTATGACCTAGAGTCCGTCGTACCTATGTGATATTAACTATGAAACCTATAAATCATACATAGTGTCAGAGAGGAAATGTAGCGTAGAGCAAGAAATATTGCATGTAGTCAATTTGAAAGCTGTGTAGAAACAAAGGAATAACAATTTACAGTATCTAAAAATAAAATAACATTTTTTAGTAATGACTAAAAATTTAATTTTTTTTTTTTTTTCACAGAATAATAAGGGGCATGTATCCATATGGTAAATACGAACTGAAGGAGCCTCTGCGTTTGATTAAAAATGCAAAGGGAAGTAAATAGCATAGTTGCAAAATCATTGCAAAAAGCTTATAATCATGACAGAACTGGAAACGTAGGGAAGGCATATGCATATTACACAGTTGTAGCAGAATTATGTCCAACATTGAGATTGGATATTGAAGAAGCTTTTGTTGATGTACTTTGTATGTTTATATCTTATGGTTTACATTTCTCTAATAGCAAAATTATAAGTAGAATTTATTTCTTAGGTCAATGGGGAATGCAGCTTGCATATGAAAACAGATTTTCAGATATTGTTTTATGTTATACACGTTCTTTAGATATTTATCCAAATAATCCTCGTATGTTAAATAATTTTGCAGCACATCTTCTAAGGTAATTTGGACTGACAATTTGGGTAAACATAAAACTAGTTGATTTAAAATTTATTTTTTAACATAACAGATATCATGACCGCTAAAATACCATATAATGAGGATTAAAAATATATTGTTAAAGGAATAATGATCCAATAACGGCAATAAAATACCTAAAAAGAGCCCTGCAAGCCAATCCCAATTTTCTACCAGCAGAAAGAAATTTACAAAATGCATTTAGTATGGCTGTAGATAGGTGGCACTTTCCAATGTTGAATGACAAACAAAGAAATAGTGCATTTGAAAGCGTGATACAAAAGAAAATTTCTCAAGGATATGACACTATATTAGACATAGGAACTGGTACAGGATTGTTAAGTTTATATGCACATGACGCTGGTGCTGAGAAGGTTTATGCATGCGAATATTCAGTAGCAATGATTAAAATTGCTCAAAAAGTATTTGAAAGTAATAATGCCAAAAATATAATATTATTGCCCAAATTTTCTACAGATCTTGCAATACCTGCTGATATTACAGAAAGGTCTGTCCTTTACTCACAGTAATTGATTTTATTGTAAATGTGGAAAACATTTGATATGTATTTTTTTCAGAGTGAAATTAATAGTGACAGAAACTTTTGATGCTGGTTTATTTGGAGAACATGTAATACCATCTCTGTTAAGTGCTCATACAAACATATTACACAAAGATGGCATAGTGATACCCATGAGTGCTACACTTTATGTAGCTGCAGTGCAATGTGAATATATAAGAAACAAATCATCTGTAGTTTTTGATGAAGTACAAAATTCTTGTCCTTTAAATTTTGATAATATGTCTATATTATTGGATGATGAATATTATGACACGGAATATTTAAAAAATGTGAAAGTTAATTATATTACAGAACCTAAAGTTCTTTTTACTGTCAATTTTAATGACATATCAGATTTACAAAAATTTAATGTGGATGGTGTAAAGAGTTCTGTAAATGTAAAATGTGAGTATGATGGCACCATAGACTTGCTGGCAAACTGCTATTTTCCCAGCAATACCAACATTATTTAAACAGGGAGACACATTAACAATTAATGGAGAAATACTAAGAGGAAAATTAAAATGTTCTTATACAACAAATGTTACTGTATTTAATAACCATAATCATACAAAATTTTTATATCGTTTACCAAAGGAAGTTATAACATTTTTAAATGACTTTGAATATATAAAATTACTTACTGAAGTTAGTAAGTCACTCATTAACAAAGAAATAAACACTATTTTGGATACCTCTCCGTTTCCAATTTACGGATTCATGTTATTGAAGGAAAATAACTACAGTCAAATTTTGTATTATAAAACTGAAAATGAAACTCTTCGTCTTCTTATAGAAGAAGTTGCAAAACAAAATGGTTTTAAGGATAAGATACATATTGTATCAAACTATACAACTATTAACATTTCTTTAGATACTATATTTGTTCATGATTTTGACATTAAAGGAGAACTAAAAGATCATGGTCAAGAACATAATCATGAATTTTTTAGGTAACAATTTTAAGCATTTTTAGATCCAGTAGTCTTGTTCATAGAATTAAAAAATTTTAATAATGCATTTTACAGATGTATGCTGAAACCAAATGGTATCTTATTACCCGAACAAATATTCCTTGTTGGGCAGCTTGTGTTTTCAGAAGAATTGGCAAATATGGTTTATGTAAAAGATGAAAACTTACAGAGGCGGTCAACTTTAATATTTAATACAACAAATTCTAAAAAGGTGTATATACAAGAACGTATACATAAGTTAATTATATTTCTTAAATAGATTAAACTTATAATTGTATTGTTTTGCAGAAATTTAATAACTATCAAAATATAAAAAGTAGTTTTAACAACAAAAATTCATATGGAATCGCTCAGCATATTAATGAATTTAAGGTAAAATAATATTTGTCATATTAAAGAAAATGATATTTTATAAATTTGTATATTCATGCTACATTACAGATAAAACAGATTTTTGATTTAAATTCAAGTTTATATCTATATGAACCTTTATCCAATATAAATATACTGACAGAAATAAAAGAAAGTGAAATTGCTGAACAGATAGTCAATTTTGGTAAAATATATGCAACTACTAACAGGCCATTACCAAATGCACTGATTTGCTGGTATAAAATTAAATTGACATTAAATCACAATTACGACACAAAAAGAAATGGATCATTCATGAATCACACAGCAATATTGCTAGAGGAGGAATTAAAAAATATTGTTCTGCAAGGTAACGATGTGTGTATAAAAGTTCAACAGGCTGAGAGCATGATACATATAAAAGTCAAATGACTCAATATATAATTGTAACTCACTGGAATTCTACATTTATTTTCCATATTTTAATACTTATTCTGTACATATATAAAGAAGGATATAAACAATAAGTTCTATCATTAACAAAAATAAATTTAATGTTAAACGAACTAATGTGTATTACATACAATCATTTTATAAAAATAAAAGTTTATAATTTACTCTTTGTGTCATGCTTCAAAAATTTATATATATGTGGTGCTACCCTTTCAGGATAATTGTTATGTACATCATGGTTTCCTTTAACAAAAACTACAAAAAAGTCACTCTTATCTTTGATTGCAATTCTTGCTTGCTCTATCAAATTTGGGATTGTATCTATTTTGCTAGATCTATCTGCGACAATTAATATGACTGGAGTTGAAAATTTCTTCCAGAACTCTGCATGTTGTTGCATAGTAAATATTGGTCGTACAAGTTCTCTTAATCTAGGGTCACGATTATATTTATACAAGTCCCCAACTTTTGTAACTGCACGTTTGAACATAGCTTCTGCAGCATCTGTGTTCAATGTTTCTTGTCTTTTAAACTTCAAAGCATACATTACTTCTTCTTTCGTATATAATGCATCTTTAGCTGTACTGTACTTATTCAAATTATATGTTTTCTGAGTGTAAGATACAACGTCTCTAATTGGAAGAGGCATGATTCCATCTATGGCTATGATTTTTTCAAGACGTCCAGGATACAATATACTGAAATACATGCCTATTTGAGACCCAAAACTGTGTGCTAAATAAATACAAGTTTTCCATTTTAATGCATCTAATACTAGCAAAATTGTATAAACATAATCAAAATATTGCAATGGTACTCCAGAAGGAAATGGTGAAGAAAATCCATGTCCTGGCA
The DNA here is from genome assembly GCF_001272555.1 of Dufourea novaeangliae. Taxonomy (NCBI): domain Eukaryota; kingdom Metazoa; phylum Arthropoda; class Insecta; order Hymenoptera; family Halictidae; genus Dufourea; species Dufourea novaeangliae. The sequence goes on along the minus strand of NW_015374214.1, from coordinate 183,856 downwards.
AGTCTATGCTTATATAGTGGTATTCTTGTGGAAGAAGATTTATCAATCTATCGAACGATCCAGCATTATCTAAAATTCCATGTACCACCAGAATTTTCTTTCCTCTTGATGAACCATAGACTTTTGCAGCAATGTGTCCCCACGGTACAGGTAAATTGACTTCTGTTACTTGTTTCTTCGATGAACTCATGATGATTAAATACAATATTTGCAAGATAAATGCTCTATGAATTTATTTTCTCCATAGAATCAAACACATGTGAAGTATTACTATAAGTACAGCAATAATATGACAATTATATACTTTTGCTCTCATGAAAGCTGAAATAACAATATGATAAGGTATAATTTTATCAAAAATACGAAGTTCACTGCTAATCAGGTTCAATATTGCAAGTCATATTGTTTCTAATCAAATGACAATTGTAAGATAAAGTATTCTGCTTTATAATCTCATAATGAAATGAATCAAAATTCTAACATATTATTCTTGACTTTGGTGTTAATTACTCAGCTAAAATATATATGTATATTTATATAAATACTTTTATTGACAAAAAATAAAAATGGCAGTTTGTTGTTAAAATTTACAATCAAACAAAATTAATTCAAATATTGTTTAAAGAAATTATGAAAAAAAATTAATACTTAATTGTAAAACAGAAATGAATTAAATATATATTCGAAATGTAAATTATAAATTTAAAAAAAATACCATTAAACACATACCTAATATTCTACATTACAAAATAAATATTTATTATTCTTTCATACATTGCTTCTAATGGTGGTATTATTTGCTTACTTTTATTATTGTTATTATTTTTTGGTTACATTAAGCAAATTATTATCAAAATAAAATGTAATAGGTTTAATGTCGAATTTTTATTAAGAATATATATGCACTGTCACTATACAGAGTAGTATTTACAAACAACCGTATAGTCAACGATGAGTACATAGCTGATCAAAGGCTGATATGGTAGGTTGAGTTAGGTATTGAACATAGGTATATAGACGGAGCATGAACTGAGCGGGTTAGTAAGATTCGCGGTAAGGGGGTGGTTAGTTATAAATCGGGTAACTTCGTTCCTTTTCGGTGCTATTCGTGTATACAATCACGTTACACACGTGTATGCTATGAGAGATGAAAAGAATATACGTATTATACGTTAAAAATTCCGTATGTCATGTAGTTTGTATAGATATATCTATTTAACAAAATGAATAAATAGTATAAAGCATTAAATAATAGTACGGCACACAGCCCACCAGCCATTAATAACGAGCCGAATCGAGCCGAATGCATCCGAAGCTAACCGACGTATATCTAACGACTGCTGTCTTTTCCCCTCCAATCCTACGGTCCTCTCGCCAAAAGTGGTAGCTTATATTGTGCCGCTAACAAAGTGCTGCCACCTAGGTCATGTTGCGGCAAATATGCTTTAAGTTAACTAAATCGGATAATAATTTTGTGTCTACGTGTTAAGTTTTATCATTAAGGACATGTTGCATAAAGTCACATATATTTTTGCAAATAATATATATATTTTTAATAATATACAGGGTGGGTCAATAACTATGTCCACTTTGAATATTGCCGTTATTTCTAATAATATGAAAAAATGTTATATACAAAACTTACACGGTATAGAGGGGGGCATATTGTGACACAAATATTTTCTGCATGGGTGAAGGCATAGAGGAGATTTCAAGGTCATTTCTATTTTTTTTAATGGAATGCTATGTTTCTTTTATCGCGATGTGATAGCCGGTGTTGAAACGACTTCAGCGAGCTATCATTGAAGGTCATGCAAGGTCAAATGTGGTTGTAAAATAAACTTTCCTACATTACAGGAGATGCTTGAAGTGGTGACCGTTTGTGTCAATGTAAAGTTGCAATCTTCGTATCGCTGCATCACGTGCATGTCTTATCGTTTCTGAACTTATTCTAGCACATGCTGCAATTATCCGTTGTTTCATATTTTCTGGTGTAGTGGGTATTTATTGATAAACAGCATATTTCAATGCACCCCAGAGAAAAAAATCCAATGGGGTTCAATCTGGAGAACGAGGTGGCCAAGAAACTAATCCTCTACGTCCAATTCATTTATTTAGGTAAAGTTCGTTCAGTGCATCTCTTACTCTCCGAGCATAATGTACTGGACACCCGTCGTGCTGTAACCACACCATTTGGCAAACGTTTAGTGGTACATTTTCTAATAAAGTCCCCAATTTACTTCGTATAAAGTATGCATATCGTTCGCCAGTAAGATTTCCATCGATAAAATGCAGTCCGATTATTTGATCACCAACGATTCCACACCACACGTTAACTGATCATTGTCGTTGATGCTCAACTTATCGCAACCAGTGTGGATTATCGATACTCCAATAATGCATAATCATGCAAATTGAGATTTCCATAGTTAGTAAACGTAGCTTCATTGGTGAACAGTATTGAAGAAAAAAATCTTTCATCGATTTGTATTTTGTACAGAGCCCACTGACAAAATGCGACACGATTCATAAAATCCGTACCGTGTAACTCTTGATGAAGAGTAATATGGTATAGATGAAATTTATGCCGTGCAAGTATTCGTAGCACGCTCCTTCTATTGATAGCCGACTCACATTCAATCTGTTGGGAACTAATCTGCTCTTACGAGTACTCAAATTTCCGGTTTCTTTCAATTTTTTGCACAATCTTTGAAATGTTCGGTGCGAAGGATGTGCACGGTTTGGATACAAGGATTAAGCTCTTATCGAATTTTGTCGCATTTCTCCATAAATGAGGATCATATCCACTTGCTCTTCAAAACAAAAATTCATTTTGATGGTCACGCAGCTAGTTGACTTAGCAATCGACCGAGACTGACTACCGATTCAATGTTACGAACTGATGAGATGTTTACATTTCTAGCCACAACATAAATTATGTATTGCCACAATATAAACAATGTTACAAGACCATTCGTTTATCTAAAAGTGAGGGTCTATGAAATAATACAGCATGTGCTAGAATAAGTTCAGAAACGATAAGACATGCACGTGATGCAGCGATACGAAGATTGCAACTTTGCATTGACGCAAACGGTCACCACTTCAAGCATCTCCTGTAATGTAAGAAAGTTTATTTTACTACCACATTTGACCTTGCATGACCTTCAATGATAGTTCGCTGAAGTCGTCTCAACACTCCCTTTTCTATTAAAAAAAATAGAGATGACCTTGAAATCTCCTCTATGCCTTCATCCACACAGAAAATGTTTGTGTCACAATATGCCCCCCTCTATACCGTGTAAGGTTTGTATATAACATTTTTTCATATTATTACAAATAACGGCAATATTCAAAGTGGACATAGTTATT